>NC_092045.1:48213303-48327567 GCF_003086295.3 Arachis hypogaea
TGTTTGATGAAAAGCACACATGACCTTTTGAGCTCATTTTAACTAACTACTTTCCAACTAAGTGCTTTTTCTCACTAACTTGAATATTCTTGGCTGCATAGGGCATACCACTCCTCATATCTCACATTTTACTTACTCACCTCACTATGACTTGCTTTCCATCGTTGACATTTGGGTGTACACTTCTCATGCCCCTTATTTACATGCTTATACCGCCCTTATATCACATGCTAGTGATTTGCCTTGTTTATAAATGTTGTCTTAGTTACATGTTGCAGCTGTCATGTAGTGAAGACATTTACTCCCTTATGGCATAATCTTTCACTTTCATGCTCCCATTTATTTGTATTTCTCTGGGTTTGATGTTTCCCCCCTTTTTCACTTTCACAGGATGGTCATTGATGAGCGGATAATTTATACGCTTTTTGGCATTGTTTTTAGGTAGTTTTTAATATAATCTAGTTACTTTTAGGGATGTTTTCATTAGTTTTTATGCTAAATTCACATTTCTGGACTTTACTATGAGTTTGTGTGTTTTTCTGTGATTTCAGGTATTTTCTGGCTGAAATTGAGGGACCTGAGCAAAACTCTGATAGGAGGCTGACAAAGGACTGCCGATGCTGTTGGAATCTGACCTCCCTGCACTTGAAATGGATTTTTTGGAGCTACAGAACTCCAAATGGTGCGCTCTCAACGGCGTTGGAATGTAGACATCCAGAGCTTTCCAGCAATATATAATATTCCATATTTTATTCGTGATTAGATGACGTAAACTGGCGCTCAACACCATTTCCATGTTGCTGTCTGGAGTCAAATGCCAGAAACACGTCACGAACCGGAGTTGAACGCCCAAAACACGTTACAACTTGGAATTCAACTCCAAAAGAAGCCTCAGCTCGTGGATAGATCAAGCTCAGCCCAAACATACACCAAGTGGGCCCTCGAAGTGGATTTATGCCTCAATTACTTACTTTTGTAAACCCTAGTAGCTAGTTTATTATAAATAGAACTTTTTACTAGTGTATTAGACATCTTTTTGACTGTTAAGTCTTTTTGATCATTCGGTCTTGTGACCACATGGGGGCTGGCCATTCGGCCATGACTTGACCTTTCACTTATGTATTTTCAACGATGGAGTTTCTACACACCATAGATTAAGGGTGTGGAGCTCTGCTGTACCTCAAGTTTCAATGCAATTACTATTATTTTCTATCCAATTCGATTTATTCCTGTTCTAAGATATTCGTTGCACTTCAACTTGATGAATGTGATGATCCGTGACACTCATCATCATTCTCACATATGAACGCGCGTGACTAACAACCACTTCCGTTCTACCTTAGACCGGACGCATATCTCTTGGATTCCTTAATCAGAATCATCGTGGTATAAGCTAGAATTGATGGCGGCATTCATGGGAATCCGGAAAGTCTAACCTTGTCTGTGGTATTCCGAGTAGGATTCCGGGATTGAATGACTGTGATGAGCTTCAAACTCCTGAAGGCTGGGCGTTAGTGACAGACACAAAAGAATCAAGGGATTCTACTCCAACCTGATTGAGAACCGACAGATGATTAGCCGTGCTGTGACAGAGCATTTGGACCATTTTCACTGAGAGGATGGGATGTAGCCATTGACAATGGTGATGCCCTACATACAGCTTGCCATGGAAAGGAGTAAGAAGGCTTGGATGAATGTAATAAGAAAGTAGAGATTCAGAAGGAACACAGCACCTCCATGCACCTATCTGAAATTTCCACCATTGAATTACCTGAGTAACTTTATCTTTATTTCCTGTTTATTTTATTTATCTTTTGAATATCTAATCCAATCATATTAATCATATTTAAACCAATAATCTCTTAAATTAGTTAAATCCGCCTGACTGGGATTTACAAGGTGACCATAGCTTGCTTCATACCAACAATCTCTGTGGGATCGACCCTTACTCACGTAAGGTTTATTACTTGGACGACCCAGTACACTTGCTGGTTAGTTGTGCGAAGTTGTGAAGTTATGTTTGGACCATGGTATTACGCACCAGGTTTTGGCGCCATCACCAGGGACAATCAATTTCGAACAACAATTTAAGCATGAGTAACAATTTCGCTCACCAAGTTTTTGGCGCCGTTGCTGGGGATTGTTCGAGTATGGACAACTGACGGTTCATCTTGTTGCTCAGATTAGGTAATTTTCTTTTCAAAAAGTTTTCAAAATTTTTTCAAAATTTTTCTTTATTTTCGTTTTTTAAAGAACATTTTCGAAAAAATAATAAAAATACAAAAAAATCATAAAATCATAAAAATCAAGAATATTTTGTGTTTTTGTTTGAGTCTTCAGTCAAATTTTAAGTTTGGTGTCAATTGCATGCTTTAAAATTTTCTTGCATTTTTCGAAAATTCATGCATTCATAGTGTTCTTCATGATCTTCAAGTTGTTCTTGACAAGTCTTCTTGTTTGATCATGATGTTTTCTTGTTTTGTGTTGTTTGTTGTTTTTCATATGCATTTTTCGTTTGTTAGAGTCCATGCATTAAAGATTTCTAAGTTTGGTGTCTTGCATGTTTTCTTTGCATCAAAAATTTTTCAAAAATATGTTCTTGATGTTCATCATGATCTTCATAGTGTTCTTGGTGTTCATCTTGACATTCATAGTGTTCTTGCATGCATCATGAGTTTTGATTCATAATTTTCATGTTGTGAGTCATTTTTATGTTTTTCTCTCTCATCATTAAAAATTCAAAAATAAAAAATATCTTTTCCTTATTTCTCTCATAATTTTCGAAAATTTGAGTTGTCTTAGTCAAAAATTTTTAAAATTAGTTGCTTCTTACAAGTCAAGTCAAATTTTCAATTTTAAAAAAAATTCTTATCTTTTCAAATTTTTTTTTCAAAAATCATATCTTTTCAATTTTATCTTTGTTTTTCGAAAATTTTCAAAAATATTTTTTAAATTTTTTCAAAATCTTTTTCTTATCGTTTACATCATATTTTCGAAAATTAGCTAACAATTAATGTGATTGATTCAAAAGTTCAATCTTTAAATTCTAGAATCTTATCTTTTAGTTTCTTGTTAGTTAAGTAATTAATTTTAATTTTAAAAATTAAATCTATCTTATCTTATCTTTTTATCATATCTTTTTCAAAATTTTATCTTTTTTCAAAAAATTGATTTTAAAATATATTTTCTAAACTTCTTATCTTCTTATCTCCTTATCTTTTCAAATTTGATTTTAATATATTTTTCAACTAACTATTTGACTTTTTGTTTGTTTCTTATCTTTTTCAAAACCACCTAACTACTTTTCCCTCTCTAATTTTCGAAAATATCTCATCCCTTTTTAAAAATTCTTTTTAATTAATTAATTGTTTTAATTTTAATTCTATCTTATCTTTTATTTTTGAAAATTATTTAACCTCTTTTCAAATTTATTTTCGAAATTTCTTCCTTCTCCCCTTCTTCTATTTATTTATTTATTTACTAATACTTCTCTTCACCTCTCTTCATCTCAAATCACTACCCCTATCTATTCATTCTTCTTCACTCCTATTCCCATTCTTCTTCTACTAACATAAAGGAATCTCTATACTGTGACATAGAGGATTCCTCTTTCTTTTCTTGTTCTCTTCTTCCCTATATGAGCAGGAACAAGGAAAAAGGCATTCTTGTTGAAGCTGATCCTGAACCTGAAAGGACTCTAAAGAGGAAATTAAGAGAAGCTAAATTACAACAATCCAGAGATAACCTTTTTGAAATTTTCGAACAAGAAAAGGAGATGGCAGCCGAACCTAACAACAATAATGGAAGGAGAATGCTAGGTGATTTCACTAAACCAACGTCCAAATTTGATGGAAGAAGCATCTTCATTCCGGCCGTTGGAGCAAACAATTTTTGAGCTAAAACCTCAATTAGTTGCTTTAATGCAACAGAACTCAAGTTTCATGGACTTCCATCTGAAGATCCTTACCAGTTGTTAACTGAGTTCTTGCACATTTGTGAGACTGTAAAGATGAATGGAGTAGATCCTGAAGTCTACAGGCTCATGCTTTTCCATTTTGCTGTAAGAGACAGAGCTAGAACATGGTTGGACTCACAACCTAAAGATAGCCTGGACTCTTGGGATAAGCTGGTCACGGCCTTCTTGGATAAATTTTTTCCTCCTCAAAAGCTGAGCAAGCTTAGAGTGGATGTTCAAACCTTCAAGCAAAAAGATGGTGAATCCCTCTATGAAGCTTGGGAAAGATACAAGCAGATGACCAAAAAGTGTCCTTCTGACATGTTTTCAGAATGGACCATATTAGATATATTCTATTATGGTCTATCTGAGTTTTCCAAAATGTCACTGGACCATTCTGCAGGTGGATCCATTCACTTAAAGAAAACGCCTGCAGAAGCTCAAGAACTTATTGACATGGTTGCAAATAATCATTTCATGTACACTTCTGAGAGGAATTCCGTGAATAATGGGACGCCTCAAAGGAAGGGTGTTCTTGAAATTGATGCTCTGAATGCCATATTGGCTCAGAACAAAGTGTTGACTCAGCAAGTTAACATGATTTCTCAAAGTCTGAATGGATGGCAAAATGCATCCAACAGTACTAAAGAGGTAGCTTCTAAAGAAGCTTATGATCCTGAGAACCCTGCAATAGCAAAGGTAAATTACATGGGTGAACCTTATGGAAACACCTATAATTCGTCATGGAGAAATCATCCAAATTTCTCATGAAAGGATCAATAAAAGCCTCAACAAGGCTTTAATAATGGTGGAAGAAACAGGCTAAGCAATAACAAGCCTTTTCCATCATCTTCTCAGCAACAGACAGAGAATTCTGAGCAGAGCCCCTCTAATTTAGCAAATTTAGTCTCTGATCTGTCTAAGGCCACTTTAAGTTTCATGAGTGAAACAAGGTCCTCCATCAGAAATTTGGAGGCACAGGTGGGCCAGCTGAGTAAGAAAGTCACTGAAACTCCTCCCAGTACTCTCCCAAGCAATACAGAAGAGAATCCAAGAGGAGAGTGCAAGGCCATTGATGTAATCAATATGGCCGAATGCATAAGGGAGGAGAAGGACAAAAATCCTAGTGAGGAAGACCTCCTAGGACATCTCTCAAACAAGAAGGAGTTCCCTATTGAGGACTGGTGCACGAAATTGCAATCCCACACAACTAACCAGCAAGTGCACTGGGTCGTCCAAGTAATACCTTACGTGAGTAAGGGTCGATCCCATGGAGATTGTTGGCTTGAAGCAAGCTATGGTTATCTTGTAACTCTTAGTCAGGATATCAATAATTATCAGGTTTAATTGTGAAAAGTAAAAGAACATGAAATAAGTACTTGTTTTGCAGTAATGGAGAACAGGTTGAGGTTTTGGAGATGCTCTATCTTCTGAATCTCTGCTTTCCTACTGTCTTCTTCTTCATGCACGCAAGGCTCCTTCCATGGCAAGCTGTATGTAGGGTTTCACCGTTGTCAATGGCTACCTCCTATCCTCTCAGTGAAAATGTTCAACGCGCTCTGTCACAGCACGGCTAATCATCTGTCGATTCTCAATCAGGTTGGAATAGAATCCAGTGATTCTTTTGCGTCTGTCACTAACGCCCACCCCTCAGGAGTTTGAAGCTCGTCACAGTCATTCAATCCTTGAATCTTACTCAGAATACCACAGACAAGGTTTAGACCTTCTGGATTCTCTTGAATGCCGCCATCAATTCTAGCTTATACCACGAAGATTCTGATTAAGGAATCCAAGAGATATCTACTCAATCTAAGGTAGAACGGAGGTGGTTGTCAGGCACACGTTCATAGGTGAGAATGATGATGAGTGTCACGGATCATCACATTCATCAAGTTTAGGCTCAAGTGATATCTTAGAATAGAAGCAAGCGTGATTGAATGAAAAACAGTAGTAATTGCATTAATCCATCAAGACACAGCAGAGCTCCTCACCCCCAACCATGGGGTTTAGAGACTCATGCCGTAGAAGATACAATAAGAAACGTGTAATGTGTCATGAGGTAGAGATACAATATCAAAAGGTCCTATTAATAGTGAAATAGTAACCTAGGGTGCACAGAAATGAGTAAATGACGTAAAAATCCACTTCCGGGGTCCACTTGGTGTGTGCTTGGGCTGAGCATTGAAGCTTTCATATGTAGAGACTTTTTCTGGAGTTAAACGCACCAATTTTTGTGCCAGTTCTGGCGTTAAACGCAGGGAATTCTAAAGCTGATTTACAACTCCAGTTTGGGCCATCAAATCTCGGAAAAGTATGGACTATTATACATTGCTGGAAAGCCCAGGATGTCTACTTTCCAACGCAATTGAGAGCACGCCAATTGGGCTTATGTAGCTCCAGAAAATCTACTTCGAGTGTAGGGAGGTCAGAATCCAACAGCATCTGCAGTCATTTTCAGCCTCTGAATCAGATTTTTGCTCAGGTCCCTCAATTTCAGCCAGAAAATACCTGAAATCACAGAAAAACACACAAACTCATAGTAAAGCCCAGAAAAGTGAATTTTAACTAAAAACTAATAAAAATGTAATAAAAACTAACTAAAATATACTAAAAACATACTAAAAACAATGCCAAAAAGCGTATAAATTATCCGCTCATCACAACACCAAACTTAAATTGTTGCTTGTCCCCAAGCAACTGAAAATCAAAATAGAATAAAAAGAAGAGAATATACTATAGACTCCAAAATATCAAAGAAACTTAGCTCCAATTAGATGAGCGGGACTAGTAGCTTTTTGCTTCTGAACAGTTTTGGCATCTCACTTTATCCTTTGAAGTTTAGAATGATTGGCATCTATAAGAAATCAGAATTCAGATAGTGTTATTGATTCTCCTAGTTAAGTATGATGATTCTTGAACATAGCTACTTTATGAGTCATGGCTGTGGCCCAAAGCACTCTGTCTTCCAGTATTACCACCGGATACATACATGCCACAGACACATAACTGGGTGAACCTTTTCAGATTGTGACTCAGCTTTGCTAGAGTCCCCAATTAGAGGTGTCCAGGGTTCTTAAGCACACTGTTTTTTCCTTGGATCACTTTTTATTAAACATATATATATATATATATATATATATATATATATATATTTGCTTCAAGAATCAATTTGATGATTTTTCAGATCCTCAATAACATTTCTCCTTTTCCATCATTCTTTCAAGAGCCAACAAGTTTAACATTCTTTAATCAACAAATTCAAAAGACATATGTACTGTTCAAGCATTCATTCAGAAAACAAAAAGTATTGTCACCACATCAAACTAATTCAACTAGTTTCAGAGATAAATTCGAAATCCTGTACTTCTTGTTCTTTTGTGATTAAAGCATTTTTCATTTAAGAGAGGTGATGGATTCATAGGACATTCTTAGCTTTAAGACATGAACCTTAGATTTTATTAATCATGAATTAAGAACAAGACTCAAAAATAAATATAAGATAAGACTAATAGTAATAGAAAACAAAAATTTAAACAGACTCCTAATGATAGAGGTTATCACAGAGTTAGGACTCAACAACCTTGATCTTGAGAAGTGGATGCTCCCTCAACTTGTGGGGTATTTGACCCTTCAAGGGAGAGCTTCTGGCGCTTCAGCTCCTGTAGCTCACGCCCCTGCTTCTCTTGTTCCTTCAGCAATTTGCAGAGCATGCAGTTTTGATTCTGCTGTTCTTCCTTAATTTGTTCCATAGCTTCTTGCAGCTTGGCAACAGATGCTTGATAAACCCCATTTTGACGATTTATCTTGTAATGATTTTAAGAGATTTTATCACCTTTTAACCACATTTATTCAATGAATTAGCATAGTTTTGTGATTGTCTCCTTATTTGTGCTCAGATGTGAAAACATGCTTTCTAGATCTTAAAGTAGCTAAATTCAATTCACCTTTGATTCCACTAGATGCCTTGATATGTTTGTTAGTGATTTCAGATTGAAAAGGCTAGGAATGGATCAAAGGAGTGAAGAGGAAAGCATGCAAAGTGGAGAAATCATGAAAAGTCAAAGAAGTTGAACTCGCCCATGGACGCGCGCGCGCACCTGGCGCTTGCGTGCACCTGCGAATCACCCCATGGATGCGTACGCGTGCTGTGCGCGTACGCGTCGGTGCTGGTTTATGATTTCTTAATGAAAACATGACCAACGAATTCTCAAGGGTTGTGGGGCCCAATCCCAACCAACTTTGGCGCCTAAACTGCTATTTAAAGCCAAGGATTGAAGAGCAAAAGGGGATTCCAATCATTCACACTCATTAGGATTAGTTTAGAGGTAGTTTCTAGAGAGAGAAGCTCTCTCTTCTCTCTAGAATTAGGATTAGGATTAGGATTAGTTCTTAGATCTAGGTTTTGATCTTTGCTTTCTTCTACTTCTACCTTTCATTTCTTTGTTGTTACATTCATCTTCCTCTATTCTTTTGTTATAATTTCCTTTATGTTGTTCTTATACTTTGTTGTAGATCTACTATTGTTCCTTCCATTTTCTTTCAATTCAATAAGAGGTAATTCATGTAGATCTTGTTTCCTTTAATTGTTGTTGTTAATTCTTTACATTTGATTGTTTTTAGAATTAATTCTTGTTGTTGACTTACTATGCTTTTCTTTTATGCCTTCCAAGTGTTTGATGAAATGCTTGGTTGGATTTTAGTGTAGAGTTTTATGCTCTTGGCTTGGAAAGGTAACTTAGGAACTCTTGAGTTACTAATGTCCAAGTAATTGATGATTGGGATCCATTGACTCTAGTTCTCACTAATTGAATTAGTGGAGAGTTAGGACTTATGGAATAAGATTGATATAGCTCATTTGACTTTCCTTTACTACTAGTTAGAGGATGATTTAATGAGATTAATCCTTGACCACTAACCCTTGCCAAGACCTTTTTAGCCATTAGTTTACTTTCTTGCCATTTATCTTTCATGCCTCTTATCAAAACCCCAAAAATAACTCACAACCAATAACAAGACACTTCATTATAATTCCTAGGGAGAACGACCCGAGGTTTGAATACTTCGGTTTATAAATTTTAGGGGTTTGTACTAGTGACAAAAAACTTTTTGTATGAGAGGATTATTGATTGGTTTAGAAACTATACTTGCAACGAGAATTCATTTATGAAATTCTATACCATCAAAAATCCAATCATCAAAATGGCGCCGTTGCCGGGGAGTTGCAATGGTGTTATGTTATTGGTTATTGTATATATGTGAATATTGTGAATATGTTTGCTTTTTGCTTCTTTGTTAGTTTTTAGTTTGTTCTCTTTAATTGTTCCTATTTTTTTTTGTTTTTGCCCTTTCTTACTATCATGAATTCTCACTTTGGCTATGAGTGTAGTTACAATTATGTTGTAGGTGATGAGGACTATAATGAAGATGTGTATCAAGGATGGGATAACCAAAGGTGGGAGGAGCCATATGCATATGATCAATCCTCTTGGCAACAACCTCCACTAATGCATTATGAAGAAGAGCCATTCTATGATACATATCAATCCAATCGCTATGGTGAATCACCTTGTGACTTTCAAGAACCACCACCATATGCCTATGATCTATACCCTCAACATAACTCCCAACCATACTCACAAGCCCCTTCTTACCAACCACCTTCATATGACCCTAATCCATATCCATCCTACCAATAACCATATGAGCAATATGAACCACACATAGAGCCACCACCACTCCAACATCAACATTTTCAAGAGCCACCCCCTTCATATTATTACCAAGATGAACCACCTCTAATATATGAAAATTTCCAACCACAAGATGAATACTACTTTCCACCACAACCTCCCATGGAAGAATACTCATGTCCTTCAATCCAAGAGCTCTATGGTCCTACTCATGATATCCAAGAGGAACAAGAGTCAAGGGATCATCTCAAAGAAGCATTGGATTGATTTCAAACAACCATGGAGTGTGTTGTGCAACAAGTGGAAAGAGTGGAGAATATTGAACCACTACAACTCGACCAAGAAGAACCACCTTCCTATTATGAATCCTTCCCCCAATTTAATGAACCCGTCCATCCACCCCAACCTCTAATGGATGAAACCCTTGGTGTTCTTGTTCAAGGGCAAGAAGAGCTAAAAAGGGATGTGCAAAATTTCATGGCCGCCTTGGATGCGGTAACAAATCAATTAGTTTCCCAATGCTTGAACACTCAAGGAACTCCCATGACTACAGGTGGAGAATCAAATGAAGACCATAGCATGAAGGAGAGATTGGAAACTCCGGTGTAAAATGAGAGAAGTTGCTTTGTATTAGAACAATTGGAGGAAGCTTTAATTGTTGAAGACAAGGAAGAAGTGGTAGAAGACTTAGGAGATGCGGAGCCTCCATGGGAACATAGAGTTGAAGAAAACCCCTCCAAGATGATTGAAATTGATGCTAGGGAGGAAAGTGCACACCTTCCAAGGCATATTCCATATGAAGACTTGGATGGGTTAGAGAAAGAATTGAGTTCCTCTGGTGATGAAGATCAAGCATCAAGTCTTAGTGGTGAAGAATCCTTTGAGCATGAAGAACCTTCTCCGGTTGGATTTGAAAGCATTGAGGAGGTAAATTTTTCTCACCCTCC
This sequence comes from Arachis hypogaea, assembly GCF_003086295.3. Lineage (NCBI taxonomy): Eukaryota > Viridiplantae > Streptophyta > Magnoliopsida > Fabales > Fabaceae > Arachis > Arachis hypogaea. The sequence goes on from NC_092045.1 coordinate 48,223,896, forward strand.
CTATTATGATTTGAGTAAAGAAAAAGGCTTAGATAAAATTGTTGAACAAAGGATTGAGATTAAGAGATCTTGTGAAAAGGTGGAAGTCCCTAGAAATAGAAGAACGAGGGTTGGTTATGCTTTGTCAAGACCTTTGGAAGCATCCTTGCCTAGGTTGCCATCTACTCCTTCACTTGAGTGGGTAAAATTCATTTCTATTAGCTTTATTGTCCCACTTGAGTATGGTTTGCTTGAAACGGATGGCCAACTTAGGGAAGTTTGTGGGATGAAGCGTAAGCAGAAAAGGTTTTGTGGCGGGCGTTGCAAATCAAGGCTCATTATGGTTGATGCATCAAACATGAGATATAAAGGTTGGAGTAGTGCTCAAATAGATGGGTCTAGGAGGATTGTTGGCCACTATATATAGAATTCACCTTACTTACCACCCGGATGGACTAATAATGATGATCAACTTCAAGACGGGTGTGAAAACAAAGTGTGGGATCCCTGATTACAAGGAGAGAACCAACTTTTGAAGCCCCAAGCTTGTGAAGAACTCCATTAAGACTTGGCTCAATCCATGAAGAATCTTGGGGCACAATGGAAAACCAAGCATTGGTGGGAGTTCCAAGATGAATTCAAGCACAAGCCACCTTGAGAGGAGCTCCCTATAAGTCCAACTTAAGGACAATAAACAAAAGTGCTAGGTGGGAGACACCCCACCATGATAAAACCTTTTCATTTTCTCTTTTGTACATATTGGTAGAATTAGTTTAATTTCATGTTTAGATTAGTTGGTTGAGTTTAATTAGTATTTTATCATGTTAAATAAGGTTTTAGGGTGTTTTGGTAGTTGCTTGGAGGTTTGGAAGCTTGGAATGGTGCAAAAACATAGAAAAATTTTGAAAAACAGAGCACCATTCATGCGTACGCGCACTTCAAGCATTTTCGACCACTTACGCGCACGCGTACATGGCGCGCGTGCGTAGATGTAGAAGTTCCACTCCCAGCTAGCAAACTCGAGAGTTAGGCCTTCACTGTGTGAATGTTGAGCCCCAGGCCCAACACCATCCATGCGTACGCGCACCTGGCACGTACGTGCCCATCATGCTGAATTCGCAATGCACGCGCAAGCGCACATGCCGCGCGCGCGTTGATTAGGCCACCTGCACATGCGCGCGGATTTCTTTCCCCCATCCACTTCTCTTCTCTTCGCCTCTTTCCAATTCTTTCCTTCCCCTCTCTTCTTCCCTTCTCCTACCCCCCATCCAACACTCCCAAACACCATTGATAACCATTTATTTTAGCTAGTAAATTAGTCAATTTTTGTTTAATTTTTATTTCAATTTCCCTTTCATCATAAGTGTTGGATTGTTATTCTTGTTTCCCATTACTTGCTGCTGAGTATTAAAAAGGGATGTTTTCTTAACATCATTATGTTTATAATCTTTGTTGGATTCTATTGTTGAGGTTATATTTTTCTACTTGGTTTTGAGTTTTTCATGCTTACCTTTTAAGAATACCAAGTGATGAGAATTGCCTTCAAGCTTGTAACTCTTTTTGAATTACATGATTTGGCCACCATGTGATTTGAGCCTTATTCTGTTATTAGGCAACCTCTTGATGGATGATGTTGTGCATTTACCTTAGTGCATGGTATTTCATGATTCTATGCATCCATATGTGTTTGACTTGAATGCTTTCATGCTTCTTTAATACTTGTTTTACCTTACAAGTTCACTTAAAGCATCTCAAGCATACTAGAATGAGTAAAGTGCATGCTTCTTTTGTGACATAACTTTAATGCTAATGTGTGTTCTAAACCGCGCAATTTAGAATTCACACACCAAATCTTTCTTAATGTCACACTAATTCACTCACCAAATTCTAGTGATCTACCTCATTCCAACAATGCACGCTTCTTTGCTTTTATATCTTCTCATCTTATGGTGTTATATTTTTGTTTTTCATGAACAATGCACCACAAGCACACATGGAAGCGGAAGAAAGAACATGCAGCAATTTGGAGATTCGCCATACCCCCTTGCTCATCTTTGAATGCACCGAGGACGGTGCAAACTTTTAAGTGTGGGGAGGTCGTCCGACTGGTCGGCGATTTTGGGTGACAAATTTCTAATCCCAACACTTTTGCATTTCATTCTAGGATTTTAGGATTGTTACTTTCATTTTTCTATTTTTGCATATATATACACAATAAGCTTAGTCAAAATAATGAAATTTTTCAAGAATTCTATCTATAGGGCACCAATTGATTTGAGTGAAAACTTTTCATAGAACTTGCTTGAATTATATATCTTGTGGATCATGTTTTTGAGTTAAGAACACAAGCTTGCGAGATTCGAGCCTAATGGTGTGGTTACATCTTATAACCACTTATTTTCCTTCTTTTGTGCAATTATTCTCTTCCTATGATTGTAATCTTTTATTTGTTTGATTTTGTATGTCCATTATTTTATGTATTCATGCATTTATATGATTGAGGCCATCATTTCATTAGCTCACTTATCCAAATAGCCAACCTTTTATATTCCTTTGTTAGCTAATTTGAGCCTACGCTTAGCCCACTTGTTCTTATTTTAGCACATTACAAGCCTTAAAGCGGAAAACAATAAAATTCCTTATTTGGATCTTTGATTGGCTTAAGCTAGTGTGTGTGAGTATCATTCAAGTGTGAGAATCTTGGGACATTGGGTGAATAAAAGGGTAGTTTTGTATTGTTGTTGAAAATATTGGAAATTGGGTAGATATTCATGTATTGATCAAATGTAAAATATTATGCATTGATGCTCTTATATATAGAAAAAAAATGAGAAAAACAAAAGAAAAAAAGAAAGGAAAAATAATATGAAAAAAAAATAGAAAAAGAAAGAAAAAGAAGAAAAAAAGAAAAGTAATAAAAAGGGGACAAAATGCCCCAAGTAAAGCAAAGTCCAATAAAGATCAATGCATAAGTGTTGTGAAATGAAAAGGGATACATGAGTATGTGGAAAAAAAGTGAGAAGAATGGGTAGTTAGGTTAGAACTTAATTGTGTAGGATGTCATAGGCTAGGTGGGAAGTTTAAGCTTATCAAAGATTCAAATTTCAAGCTCACTTGACCAAATATGCATCCTTACCTTGACCCTAGCCCCATTACAACCAAAGAAAAGACCTCATGATACTTGTATGCATGCATGAAATATATGTCGATTGTTAGAAGAAAAACAAATGTTAGAAAGCATGATTGGGAGAGAATTGAGAGAATCAACCCTAAACACTTGAGCGAATTGAGTGCAAACACTACCGGTAAAGGTTCGATTGCTCAATTACATGTTTCCACCCAAAAGTGTCAATTTTCATGCAAGTTTGTAAAAATATTTAATAGCTCAATTCAATTGTGGTTTGGCATGGTTGTTAATACCTTTTGCCCTTGTGCTTATATATGCTTTTTGAGAAATTGATTTATTTTGACCAAGCAATTGCATTCATCTAGATAATTGCATATAGGTAGATTGCATTTAGTTAGTTTTCATTTGAATAAATGCCATGCCCTTTGCTTTCTCTTGGTTTAAGCATGAGGACATGCTTGGTTTAAGTGTGGGGAGGTTGATAAACCCCGTTTTGACGGTTTATCTTGTATTGATTTTAAGAGATTTTATCACCTTTTACCCACATTTATTCAATGAATTAGCATAGTTTTGTGATTGTCTCCTTATTTGTGCTCAGATGTGAAAACATGCTTTCTAGACCTTAAAGTAGCTAAATTCAATTCACCTTTGATTCCACTAGATGCATTGATATGTTTGTTAGTGATTTCAGATTGAAAAGGCTAGGAATGGATCAAAGGAGTGGAGAGGAAAGCATGCAAAGTGGAGAAATCATGAAAAGTCAAAGAAGTTGAACTCGTCCATGGACGCGCGCGCGCACCTGGCGCTTGCGCGCACCTGTGAATCACCCCATGGAAGCGTACGCGTGCTGTGCGCGTACGCGTCGGTGCTGGTTTATGATTTTTTAATGAAAACGTGACCAACGAATTCTCAAGGGTTGTGGGGCCCAATCCCAACCAACTTTGGCGCCTAAACTTCTATTTAAAGCCAAGGATTGAAGAGCAAAAGGGGATTCCAATTATTCACACTCATTAGGATTAGTTTAGAGGTAGTTTCTAGAGAGAGAAGCTCTCTCTTTTCTCTAAAATTAGGATTAGGATTAGGATTAGTTCTTAGATCTAGGTTTTGATCTTTGCTTTCTTCTACTTCTACCTTTCAATTCTTTGTTGTTACATTCATCTTCCTCTATTCTTTTGTTATAATTTCCTTTATGTTGTTCTTATACTTTGTTGTAGATCTACTATTGTTCCTTCCATTTTCTTTCAATTTAATAAGAGGTAATTCATGTAGATCTTGTTTCCTTTAATTGTTGTTGTTAATTCTTTACATTTGATTGTTGTTAGAATTAATTCTTGTTGTTGACTTACTATGCTTTTCTTTTATGCCTTCCAAGTGTTTGATGAAATGCTTGGTTGGATTTTAGTGTAGAGTTTTATGCTCTTGGCTTGGAAAGGTAACTTAGGAACTCTTGAGTTACTAATATCCAAGTAATTGATGATTGGGATCCATTGACTCTAGTTCTCATTAATTGAATTAGTGGAGAGTTAGGACTTATGGACTAAGATTGATATAGCTCATTTGACTTTCCTTTACTACTAGTTAGAGGATGATTTAATGAAACTAGATGAAAGCAAGAATTAAAAATAGTAATTACAAAGAAAATAAACTAAGAACCCTAATTTCAAGAGAGAAGGGGGAGCTTCGCTCTCTAGAAACCAACCTACATAATGCTAAGCTAACCCTAATTGCTTCCCTCTTCATTCCCCTTTACTTTGGCCTTAAATAGCTTCAGAAAAATGAGTTGGATTGGGTTTTGGATGCCAAAAATTCGCCCCAGCGATTTACATTAATGAGCTCACGTGCATGCAGTTGTGCGTACGCATGACATATGGTGCATACGCATCTTTGCGCAAAAATTCCATCGTGCATACGCACGACATTGGTGCGTACACATCCTTGAACGAAGTCACCTTTGTGCGTACGCACGCATCACTGTGCGTACGCATCCTTGCACCAGCTTTCAAACTCCATTTTCTTCATGATTTCTCCCATTTGCATGGTTTTCTCTTCACCTCTTCCATCCCATACTTGCCTTGGAAACCTGAAATCACACAACAAATACGTCAAGGCACCAAATGGGATTAAAGTGAATTAATTTAGCTATTTTAAGGACTAAAAAGCATGTTTTTACAATTAAGCACAAATCTAAGGAGAATTACAAAACTATGCTATTTAGATAAATAAATGTAGGTTTATGTGATGAAATTCACTCAAATCAAACCAAAATATATCGTAAAATATGGATTCATCACTCCCACCTAGCACTTTTGTTTATTGTCCTTAAGTTGGACTTATGGGGAGCCCTCCATCAAGGTAGCTTGTGCTTGAATCCCTCATTGAACATCCACCAATGCTTAGACTTCCATTGTGCTTCATCATTCAAAGTTAATAACTCCATGCCTTGATGGAGTTCTTCACAAACCATGGGCTCCCAAGGTTGATCCTCCTCTTGTAATCCAGGATCCCATACTTTGTTTTCACACCCTTCCTCAAGTTGATCACATTGATTCCTTCGGGGTGGTGGAAAAGCCGAATTCTCATAAGGGCACCAAACTACCCTCCTAGACCCATTCAATTGAACACTAGTCCAACCTTTGCATCCAATCCTTGAAGCTTCAATCATGATGAGCCTAGTCTTGCAACGCCAACCACTAAACATCCTTCTCTTACACTTAATTCCACAAAGCGCCCTAAGTTGGCCATCCGTTTCTAGCAAACCAAATTCAAGTGGGATAATAAAGCTATGAATTAGAAGTTTTACCCACTCAAATGAAGGATTGGATGGTAACATAGGTGGAGGAGTTTCCAAAAATCTTGATAGAGAGCATTCCACTCCCGTCCATCCTCTTCTAGAGGTTTCCACCACTTGACAAGGTTCTTGAAACTCTACCTCTTGCCAAGTTTCCTCAAGTTCACATTCTTCTTCACCAATTTTTTCTAGCTCTTCCCCATCACTCAAATCATAGATAGGAGGTTGAGTAAAATCTACCTCATCATCAATTCCAAGCATAATGGGGAGGGACTCATTAAGCTCAAAAAGATCACATGTTGATGCGGAATCATCATATATAGGGACGCTAGTTGCTTGTACCACTTCTTCCAATATTTCTTCTTGGTGGCTTTCTGCCAATACCTTCTCTTCTTCATTTCTCACCAAGCTTGTGGGAAGTGGTATATCTTCTTCTTTAATCTCTATGTCAAGTCCAATGGGAGAGGATTCAATTGTAGATAGAAACTCATCAATGATTGAATCCATCTCTTGACCGACCCTTTCAAAATCTCCAACCATGATATGCTTTGGATGTTGTACACTCTCTTCCTTAGCACCAATCTCACACTTTAAACTTCTCTTATTACCATTTGATGCGTTGATATGTGTGTTAAGTATTTTCAGAGAATACAGGACAAGAATGGCTTAGAGGATAGAAAGGTAGCATGCAAAAGTGGAAGGAATACAAGAAGCTGAAGGAACTGTAAAGTTGTCAACACTGACCTCTTCGCACTCAATCGATCATAACTTGAGCTACAAAGATTCAAATGAGACGGTTTCAGTTGCGTTGGAAAGCTAACATCCGGGGCTTCGCATGTTGAGCAACGCGCATGCGTAGATCACACGTAAGCATGACCCGGCGAAAGTTCGATCCACGCATACGCGTGGACAACGCGTACGCGTGACATGCGCACGTGATGGACGTATCAAAAATCGCTGGAGGCAATTTTTGGGCTATTTTTAACCCAGTTTTTGGCCCAAAAAACACAGATTAAAGGCTGCAAACTGGGGGAATCAAGGATACACTTTTCATACACACAATTTTAGGTTTTAGATGTAGTTTCTAGAGGGAGAGGCTCTCTCCTCTCTCTAGGTTTTAGGATTTTAGGATTTCTATTAGTTTTAGGCTATTTCTTTCCAACTCTAGGTTCAATGTTCCCTTACTTTAGTTTATCTGCTACTTTTATTTATTCCATTACTTTAATTTATGAATTCTCATGTTAGATTTGATTTCTATAATTAATGCAATTTGAGGTAATTCAGATTTATGATTGGTTTCTTCACTTTATTGATGCTATAGATTTAAGTTAGATTTGTCCAACTTGGCTTTGGAGTTGATTAGTATTTGGAGACCCTTGAGTTGGAAGACTCAAGAGTTAAATTGTAATTGGGTTTATTGTTGGCTGGCTCTCTAGTCACTAACACTAATCCTTCCCAAGGGAGAGGATTAGGACTTGTGAATAGAAGTTGGCTCCCAACTTAGTTCACTTCCCTTCATTTGTTGAGGGTTAACTAAGTAGAAACAACAACCTATTACTATTAATCTTGGGAAATCTAACAAGGATAGAACTTCCGCTTAATTTTCTCCTTGCCAAGAGATTTTCTAATCATTTAATTTTCATTACCGTTTACTATTCTTGCTTCTTATCTTAAAATCCCCAAAAATATACTTTTGCATAACCAATTATAAGCACACTTTCTTGCAATTCCTTTGAGAGACGACCCGAGGTTTAAATACTTCGGTTATCAATTTTATCAGGTTTGTTACTTGTGACAACTAAAACTTTTGTACGAAAGGATTCCTTGTTGGTTTATAAGCTATACTTTCAACGAGAACTTATTTGTGAAATTCTAGACCATGCCAAAATCTGTTCGTTAGGTTGCCTCCCAACAAGTGCTTCTTTGCTGTCATTAGCTGGACTTTACTGAACTCAATTTAGTAGCAGTGTAGGGCTTTCTTGCTCCATGTTGTCCCCAAGGTAATGTTGGACTCTCTGTTCATTGACAGTAAACCTTTTATCGAGGTTTTTACCTTGGGGTTTTTACCTTGGAGTTGACCTTCTGGCCTGGTTCAAAGACCCTGGAAGATATCTTCCTGGCATACCACTTTTTGGTTTCCTCCTTATAGATTTTTGCATTCTCGAATGCAGCAAGTCAGAACTCATCCAGCTCATTCAATTAGAGTAACCTCTTTTCTCCTGCTTCCTTAGCATCAAGGTTGTGGAATCTGGTTGCCCAGTAAGCCTTGTGTTCTGGTTCCACTGGCAAGGAATATGCCTTCCCGTACACTAGTTGATATGGTGATATTCTTGTAGGGGTCTTGAGAGCTGTCCTGTATGCCCAGAGAGCATCATCAAGTTCTATTGACCAATCTTTTCTAGAGGTGCTTACGGTTCTTTCCAAGATTCTCTTTAGTTCTCTGTTGGAGACCTCAACTTGCCTATTTATCTAGAAATGATATGAGTGGCCACTCTATGGCGGACGCCATAACGATGCAGAAGGGAGTCAAGCTGCCTATTGCAGAAGTAAGTGCCTCCATAATTGATCAATGGCCTTGGGACACCGAACCTACTGAAGATCTGCTTGCAGAGGAACTTTGTCACCACTCTTGCATCATTGGTGGGTGATGCAACTGCTTCAACCCACTTAGACACGTAGTCCACTACCACAAGAATATAGGTATTCAAAAATGAAGGTGGAAAAGGTCCCATGAAATCTATTCCCCACAAATTGAACAACTCAATCCCCAGGATCCCTTGCTGAGGCTTATCGTGATTTTGAGGAGGATTGCTAGCCTGTTGGCATTCGTCACAGTTACGGACAAACTCTTAGGCATCCTTAAAGATTGTTGGCCAGTAAAAGCCACTCTCGAGGACCATGGTGGCTGTTCGCTCACCTCCAAAGTGTCCTCTATATTCTGAGCTATGACATTGCCATAGGATCTTTTGTGCTTCTTCTTCAGCCACACACCGATGGATTATACCGTCCGACATCTTTTGAAGAGGTATGGTTCATCCCACAAGTAGTACTTTGTGTCATGCATGAGTTTTCAAGCTTACTGTCTATTGTATTCCTTGGGGATGAACCTTGTGGCTTTGTAGTTTGCAATGCCTGCAAACCAAGGGGCTATCAGAATTGCAGAGAGTTTCTCATCAGGAAATATTTCAGATACCTCAGCAGAAGGAAGTGCAATCCCTGCTACTGGCTCAATCCGAGATAAGTGGTCTGCCACTTGGTTCTCAGACCCTTTTCTATCTCTGATTTCTATATCAAACTCTTGCAGGAGTAGTACCCATCTTATCAACCTTGGTTTAGAATCCTGCCTGGTGAGAATATACTTGAGAGCAGCATGGTCAGTGTATACAATGACCTTAGACCATATTAAATAAGATCTGAACTTGTCAATAGCGTAAACCACTGCAAGTAGTTCCTTTTCTGTGGTAGTATAGTTTTTCTGTGTGTCACTTAAAACACGAATGACATGTAGGATTGTGCCCCAGGACTGTGCCAATCGCATGGTCACTGGCATCACACATCAGTTCGAATGGCAAGTTCTGGTTGTGTGCAGAAATAATGGGTGCAGTGATAAGCTTGGCTTTCAAAGTTTCAAAGGGATGCAAGCACTCCTTGTCAAAAATAAATGGAGTGTCAGTGGTCAACAGGTTACACAGGTGCTTTGTAACTTTTAAAAAATCCTTTATAAAACTCCTGTAAAACCTTTCATGTTCCAAGAAACTTCTGACTACCTTTATATTAGTGGGTGGTTGTAATCACTCAATTACATCCACCTTAACTTGATCCACCTCTATTCCTTTGTTTGAAATTCAATGTCCAAGAACGATTCCTGAGGTCACCATGAAGTGAAATTTTTTCTAGTTTAAAACCATGTTTATTTCTTGACAACGTTTCAGAACTAGGGCTAGATGGTCAAGGCAGGATTCAAATGAATCTCCAAAGACAGAGAAGACATCCACGAAGACTTCAAGGAACTTCTCCACCATATCAGAAAGAATGGAGAGCATACACCTCCGATGGGTGGCAGGTGCATTGCATAAGCCAAATGGCATTCTCCTATAAGCAAACACTCCATATGGGCATGTGAATGTTGTCTTTTCTTGATCTTGTGGAACCACTGTAATTTGATTGTAACCGGAATAACCATCCAGAAAACAATAGAGTGCATGCCCTGCTAGCCTCTCTAGCATCTGATCTATGAATGGTAAAGGAAGATTTTCCTTTCTTATGGCGTTATTGAATTTCCTATAATCAATACACATACGCCATCCTGTAACTATTCTCATGGGAATTAGTTCATTTTTTTCATTGTGAACCACTGTCATTCCTCCCTTCTTGGGTATAACTTTGACAGGGCTCACCCAGAGGCTGTCCGAAATAGGATAAATAGTCCCAGCCTCCTAGAGTTTTGTGACTTTCTTTTGCACTACTTCCTTCATAGATGGATTCAGCCGTCTTTGTGGTTGAACCACAGGTTTGGCGTCATCTTCCAGCTAGATTTTGTGCATGCATCGAGTTGGACTAATGCCTTTAAGGTCACTTATGGTCCACTCAAGAGCTGTCCCGTGCGCCTTTAGCACTTGGATCTTCGCTTCTTCTTCCTACAGTTCTAAAATAGAGTTATAATCACAGGATGATGATAATGGCTTGAGCTTGAGTTTTGGAGGCTTACTCTCTTCTTTAGGAGCCTTTAAGGTCTCCTTCCTTTCTTCTGGTGCTTCTAAATCAGGCTCGACATCATAAAGGATGTCCTCCAGTTTTTCTTCGAGTCCCATGATTATATTTACTTCTTCCACTATGGAATCAATGATATCAATGCTCATACATCCCTATGGGGTGTCTGGATGCTATATAGCGTTAACAACATTCAGCGCGAATTCATCCTCATTGACTCTCAGGGTTACTTCCCCTTTTAGAAAGTCAATGAGGGTCTGTCCCGTGGCTAGGAAGGGTCTTCCTAAAATGAGGGATGCACTTTTGTGCTCATCCATTTCTAGCACCACAAAATCTTTGGGGAAAGCAAATGGGCTAACCCAGACAATCATGTCTTCCACCACACCTATTGGAAACTTGATAAAGCCATCAGCTAACTGAAGGCATATTCGGGTTGGCTTGACTTCTTGAGTCAAGCAGAGCTTCTTTATTAATGATATAAGCATTAGGTTAATGCTTGCTCCAAGAACACATAGGGCTGTTCTTATGCAGGCATCCCCTATGGTGCATGGTATCATGAAGCTCCTAAGATCTTGAAGTTTCTCTGGTAAGTTTTTCAGAATTACTACACTGCATTGTTCAGTGAGGAGGACTGTTTCTACCTCTCTCCAATCCTTCTTGTGACTTAATATGACTTTCATAAACTTAGCATAAGAAGGTATCTGTTTAAGAGCCTCTGCAAAAGGAATCTTGATTTCTAGTGTCTTGAGATAGTCTACAAAGTGGGCAAACTATTTATCTTTTTTGCTTGACGGAGCTTTTGGGGAATGGCATCTTGGTTTTGTACTGATCAACCTTAGTTGATGTAGGTTGAGTGCCTACAATACTGGAAAGGGGGTCATTGGCTTGCTTAGGAGAGGTGTTATCAGCACTTACATGTGTTTTATCACCCCTGATTGGGTGTTCAATGACCTTGCTGCCCCCTTCCTTCAACGCCAGGAGTATTGCCCCCTCCTTGGAGTTCAACGCCAGAAATACCCCCTTCTAGGCATTGAATGCCAATGGCCTTCCTCCCTGGGAGTTCAACGCCCTCAGAAGTGCCCTGGGCTGCTGTCTGCTTATCTTCTGTCAAGCTTTCCTCCCCTTGTCTTCTGTTGTTCTGAAGCTAGGTGTTTAAGGTTTTTCCACTCCTTAGTTGGATAGCCTGACACTTTTCTTTTATCTGTTTAGATAATTGTTGCCTAGTTTGACTCAATTGTGTCTCTATATTCTTGTTGGAAGCCTGAGTTTCTTGTAAAGCCTCTTGCAGTTCCAACAACTGTTGTGTAAGAGCATATAGGTGCTGAGTCAATGGGCCATTTTATTTTGGAAGGTTAGATTTAGTAGATACTGCTTTTAGCTCTTCTAGAGATATCCTAGCCACATCTATGAGTCCGTCATAAAAGATGTCTAATTGCACCCATTCTGAGAATATTTCAGTGGGACATTTACGTAACATGTTTCTGTCCATACCCCAGGCATCATGAAGAGATTCATTATTCATTATTCTTTAGTAGGTATTTCCTGTGGAAGTCCATAGTACTGGCAGTTTTGCTACACCAGAGTGATTAACTTAGGGTTTAGTTCAAAATTTCTTTCTCTAATTGGGGGTATACTGATACTTCTTCCATAGAAGTCAGGAGTGGAGGCCGTATTGGATCCCAATATTCTTTTGAACTGTTCATTCCCATTTGGGTCCATGGTGAACTCTTTCTACTACTAACACTCAGGCAAGAAACAAGGGAATGGGAAGGCAAGTGTCTCTATATCATTGTATAGAGCACTTCCAGTGAGATGTATTAAGAAGACAAGAAGAATGGAGGTAGAGAGAGATGGAATTCAAAAATTTAAAGTAAAAAGGTAAACTAGAATTAAAATATTTTTGTTTTTATTTTATTTATTTAAATAATTTCGAAAGAAGGAAAAAAATTAGAAGCTAATATAACTAATTAACTTAGAAGATTTGAAAATAAATTAAAAGATTTGATTTTAAAATTTAAGTTTCAAAAGAAAGTAAAGACTTGGACTTTAAAAGTTTTCAATTTAAAAAGAAGATAAGATAGGATGGACCTAAAGCAAGAAGATATGATATAGATTTGAAAAAGATTTGAAATTTGATTTTTGAAAAAAAATTGACTTTGAAATTTTAAATTTGAATTTTAAATTTTGAATTTTGAAATTGAATTTTAAAATTTGAGATTAAAGTAAGATATGATAGGATTTTTTTGAAATTCAAAGAAAGATAAGAAAAGATAAGATAAAGATTTGAAAAATATTTGAAAAGATAAGATTTGAAATTCAAATTTTAAACTTTACTAAAAAGAAATCACCAAACTTCAAATTTTTAATTCAAGAAAGGGAAAGTTAGTCAAGATTTTCGAAAAATTAAAGAAAGATAAGAGAAAAACAAATGGTTTTTTATTTTCAAATTTTAAGGGAAAAGAAAAACAAACAAGAGGCATGAGACTTAAAAATTTAAGATCCAAAGACACCAATTTTCTAAAATTTGAAAGAAAAACACCAAAAGACACCAAACTTAGAATTTTGAAATCAAACAAGAAAAATGACCAAGAACAATTCAAACACAATGAAGAATATTCAAGAACAATTTTCAAAATTTTTAAGAAAATAAGGGGGACACTAAACTTAAAGACTGACACAAGACTCAAACAAAAGACAAATATCACTAAAGAAAAGAAAAACTTTTGTAAAATTTTTGCAAAAGAAAACAAAAGACACAGTTAAAAGAGTAACTAAACCTACAAGAATACCTAATCTAAGCAACAAGGTAGTCCGGTAGTTTGTCAAACTCAGAACAATCCCCGGCAACGGTGCCAAAAACTTGGTGCATGAAATTGAACTCTGCACAACTTTATCGGCAAGTGCACCGGGTCGTCCAACTAATACCTTAGGTGAGTGAGGGTCGAATCCCACGGAGATTGTCGGATTGATCAAACAATGGCTATCTTGTAAATCTTATTCAAGCGATTAGAAAAGATGGTTGTTTGTTAAGAAGTATAACTAAAACGTAAAGAACGAAATACCATATTAGCGTAAAAGCAATGATGGATATTTAGTAAAGGCTTCGGAGATACGTATTCTTTCTGGATTAACTTTTCTTACTGTCTACTTCAACAACGAATGATTCATTCAATGGCAGTCGTAATTGACTAACTCATGTAGCATCCTCATCAAGTTAGTCTCTTCTAAACCATAGCAGTCCACCATATTCGAGAAACTTATGTAGCATCCTCATCAAGTTAACTCATGGCTTCCCACCATAGGCGAAGGTGAAGACCTAAGCAATCCACTCCGCTTTGCGATCCTACATAAAACGCCACAAAAAAGGTCGGATCTTTCAGATCAGGAAACGCTATTTCTCATACTCTAGCCTTGATGCCACAGAAACCTCAGTAACCCACGGTCAACAGGATTATATGTCACATATCCAAAGTCACCCAAGCACGCTCTTGGAATCCGTAGTGCATTCTCTAACTGTGGTTCAATTCTATCCGGGTCAAGACTCACACGGAACCCATGTAGAACAAGGATAATTGTCACGAGTCATCCTCAATTCATGAGATGAAGAACAAAAATGCACAAGATAATGGAGTCAAACGTGTATTCAAATAGAACAGTAATATTATTAATCCATGAGAATTAGCAAACCTCCTAATCCTAACTTAGGATGTTTAGTTGCTCATGCTTTACAGAAGACAATGTAAAACGTGAAGAAGGTAAAGATGAGGCAGAAGATACTAAACATGGGTAATCTTCTCCTATATATAATAACCTAATAACTAAGAAGTACAGGAATATGATAGAATAGACTAGAGGTGAAAAAATCCATCCTTGGGCCCACTTTGGTTGCACAATTAAGCTGAGCGTGGCATTCAACTCTAAGGAATGGGTGTTGAACGCCTATTAGGGGGTGAGTGGAGCTGCCTTGTGCTTTGATGGGCGTTGAACGCCCCAAGGGGGTGGTTCTTGGGCGTTCAACACTGGCTTGTCTCCTTGGGGCCTTGAACGCCAGCTAGGGGTAGCTTCTTGGCGTTCAATGCCGAATATGGGCAGGCTTCTTCAAAGAAAGGTGCAAACCATTATATATTTCTGGAAAGTCTAGATGTTAGCTTTCCAACATCATTGAGAACGTATCATTTGGACTTCGATAGCACTAGAAATGCTTATTTGAGTGTACGGAGGTCAAATTCTGACAGCATCTGTACGGTTTCCTTGCCTTTGAATCAGACTTTGCCAAAGCTCCTCAATTTCAGCCAAAAATTACCTGAAATCATCATAAAACATAACTTAAAGTAGAATCCTAAAGTGTGAATTTTGTACTAAAACCTATGAAAACATATTAAAACTTAAACAAAATATAACTAAAACAGTATGAAAATGATAACAAAAAGCGTATAAAATATCCGCTCATCAAGTTTGTATCTCAAGATACCTCACTATAGAGGGAGAATCATATCCAACATATATCCCCAATTTTCTTTGGTGTCCCATTTTGGTGAAAGAAGGTGGTTGGTGCTGCGAAATTGTGAACAATACTTTTTCACAACTCTCATAATCCCCGGTAATGGCTCCAAGAACATGGTAGCTCAATACCATGGCATTACACAACTTCGCACAACTAACCAGCAAGTGCACTGGGTCGTCCAAGTAATAAACCTTACGTGAGTAAGGGTCGATCCCATGGAGATTGTTAGTATTGAAGCAAGCTATGCTCATCTTGTAAATCTTAGTCAGGCAAACTCAAATGATAATGGTGATGAACGAAAATAACACAAGGATAAAGATAGAGATACTTATGTAATTCATTGGTAGGAACTTCAGATAAGCGCATGAAGATGCCTTCCCTTCCGTCTCTCTGCTTTCCTACTGCCTTCATCCAATCCTTCTTCCTCCTTTCCATGGCAAGCTCGTGTAGGGTTTCACTGTTGTCAGCAGCTACCTCCCATCCTCGCAGTGAAAGCTAATGCACACACTCTGTCACAGTGCTGCCAATCACCGGTGTGGTTCCCTCCCCTACCGGAATAGAATCCAGTGATTCTTTTGCGTCTGTCACTAACGCCCAGTAGGTTACAGGTTTGAAGCACGTCACAATCATTCAGTCATTGAATCCTACTCAGAATACCACAGACAAGGTTTAGACCTTCCGGATTCTCTTGAATGCCGCCATCAGGTCCTGCCTATACCACGAAGATTCCGATTAAAGAATCCAAGAGATATTCACTAGAGCCTTGGTTGCTTGTAGAACAAGAATGGTTGACAGTCACCTTATTCATAGGTGAGAATGATGATGAGTGTCACGGATCATCACATTCATCAAGTTGAAGAACAAGTGATATCTTAGAACAAGAACAAGCGGAATTGAATGGAAGAACAATAGTAATTGCATTAATACTCGAGGTACAGCAGAGCTCCACACCTTAATCTATGGTGTGTAGAAACTCCACCGTTGAAAATACATAAGCATAAGGTCTAGGCATGGCCGAATGGCCAGCCTCCCAATGATCTAAGAACACAATGTCCAAAGATATAAAGATCCCTAGACTTAAAGATCCAAAAACTTCTAATACAATAGCAAAAGGTCCTACTTATAAGAAACTAGTAGCCTAAGGTGTACAGAAATGAGTAAATGACATAAAAATCCTCTTCCGGGCCCACTTGGTGTGTGCTTAGGCTGAGCAATGAAGCAAATTTCGTGTAGAGACTCTTCTTGGAGTTAAACGCCAGCTTTGGTGCCAGTTTGGGCGTTTAACTCCCATTTGGGTGCCAGTTCCAGCGTTTAACGCTGGGATTTCTTGAGGTGACTTTGAACGCCGGTTTGGGCCATCAAATCTTGGGCAAAGTATGGACTATCATATATTGCTGGAAAGCCCAGGATGTCTACTTTCCAACGCCGTTGAGAGCGCGCCAATTGGGCTTCGGTAGCTCCAGAAAATCCACTTCGAGTGCAGGGAGGTCAGAATCCAACAGCATCTGCAGTCCTTTTTGGTCTCCAAATCAGATTTTTGCTCAGGTCCCTCAATTTCAGCCAGAAAATACCTGAAATCACAGAAAAACACACAAACTCATAGTAAAGTCCAGAAAAGTGAATTTTAACTAAAAACTAATAAAAATATACTAAAAACTAACTATATCATACTAAAAACATACTAAAAACAATGCCAAAAAGTATACAAATTATCCGCTCATCACAACACCAAACTTAAATTGTTGCTTGTCCTCAAGCAACTGAAAATCAAATAAGATAAAAAGAAGAGAATATGCAATGAATTCCAAAAACATCTGTGAAGATCAGTATTAATTAGATGAGCGGGGTTTTTACTTTTTGCCTCTGAACAGCTTTGGCATCTCAATCTATCCCTTGAAATTCAGAATGGTTGGCTTCTTTAGGAACTCAGAGTCCAGATAGTGTTAATGATTCTCTTAGTAAGGTATGATGATTCTTGAACATAGCTATTTATTGAGTCTTGGCTGTGGCCCAAAGCACTCTGTCTTCCAGTATTACCACCGGATACATACATGCCACAGACACATAATTGGGTGAACCTTTTCAGATTGTGACTCAGCTTTGCTAACGTCCCCAATTAGAGGTGTCCAGGGTTCTTAAGCACACTCTTATTTGCCTTGGATCACAACTCTTATTTCTCTAAATTTTTTTTTTTCGTTTTCTTTTTCTTTTTTTTTTTTTGAATAGCTTTTTCTTGCTTCAAGAATCATTTTATTGATTTTTCAGATCCTCAGTAACATGTCTCCTTTTTCATCATTCTTTCAAGAGCCAACATTCATGAACCACAAATTCAAGATACATATGCACTGTTTACACATACATTCAGAGAACAAAAATATTACCACCACATCAAAATAATTAAACTATTATAAAATTCAAAATTCATGCAATTCTTTCTTTTATCAATTAGGCACGTTTTTATTGAAGAAAGGTGATGGATTCATAGGACATTCATAACTTTAAGGCATAGACACTAAGACACTAATGATCACAAGACACAAACATGGATAAACACAAGCATAAATTTTCGAAAAACAGAAGAACAAATAACAAGGAAATCAAAGAACGGGTCCACCTTAGTGATGGCGGCTCTTTCTTGCTCTTGAAGATCCTATGGAGTGCTTGAGCTCCTCAATGTCTCTTCCTTGTCTTTGTTGCTCCTCCCTCATGATTCTTTGATCTTCTCTAATCTCATGAAGGATGATGGAGTGTTCTTGATGCTCCACCCTTAGTTGTCCCATGTTGGAACTCAACTCTCCTAGGGAGGTGTGTAGTTGCTCCCAATAGTTTTGTGGAGGGAAATTCATCCCTTGAGGAATTTCAGGGATCTCATGATGAGTGGGATCTCTTGTGTACTCCATCCTTTTCTTGGTGATGGGTTTGTCCTCATCAATGGGGATGTCACCCTCTATGTCAACTCCAACTGAATAACAGAGGTGACAAATGAGATGAGGGAAGGCTAACCTTGCCAAGGTGGAGGTCTTGTCCGCCACCTTATAGAGTTCTTGGGCTATAACCTCATGAACCTCTATTTCTTCTCCAATCATGATGCTATGGATCATGATAGCCCGGTCTATGGTAACGTCGGACCGGTTGCTAGTGGGGATGATTGAGCGTTGTATGAACTCTAACCATCCTCTAGCCACGGGCTTGAGGTCATGCCTTCTCAATTGGACCGGCTTTCCTCTTGAATCTTGCTTCCATTGTGCGCCCTCTTCACATATGACTGTGAGGACTTGGTCCAACCTTTGATCAAAGTTGACCCTTCTAGTGTAAGGATGTTCATCTCCTTGCATCATAGGCAAGTTGAACGCCACCCTCACACTCTCCGAACTAAAATCCAAGTATTTCCCCCGAACCATAGTAAGATAATTCTTTGGATTCGGGTTCACACTTTGGTCATGGTTCTTGGTGATCCGTGCATTGGCATAGAACTCTTGAACCATCAAGATTCCGACTTGTTGAATGGGGTTGGTAAGAACTTCCCAACCTCTTCTTCGGATCTCATGTCGGATTTCCGGATATTCACCCTTTTTGAGTGAAAAGGGGACCTCGGGGATCACCCTTTTCAAGGCCACAACTTCATAGAAGTGGTCTTGATGCACCTTTGAGAGGAATCTATCCATCTCCCATGACTCGGAGGTGGAAGCCTTTGCCTTCTCTTTCCTCTTTCTAGAGGTTTCTCCGGCCTTGGATGCCATAATGGTTATGGAAAAACGAAAAAGCAACGCTTTTACCACACCAAACTTAAAATGTTTGCTCGTCCTCGAGCAAAAGAAGAAAGAAGAGAGTAGAAGAAGAAGAAATGAGGAGGAGGGAGATGGTGGTGAATTCGGCCAAAGAGGGGGAGAAGTGGTGTTTAGGTTGTGAAAATGAAGGGTTGAAGAAGGGTATATATAGGAGAGAGGGGGGTAAAGGTTCGGCCATTATGGGTGGGTTTGGGAGGGAAAGTGGTTTGAATTTGAAGGGTGAGGTTGGTGGGGATTTATGAAGGATGGATGTGAGTGGTGAAGAGGAGGGTAGGATTTGATAGGTGAGGGGTTTTTGGGGAAGAGGTGTTGAGGTGATTGGTGAATGGGGGAAGAAGTGAGAGAGTGATGGTAGGGTCCTGTGGGGTCCACAGATCCTGTAGTGTCAAGGAAAAGGCATCCTTGCACCAAATGGCATCAAAATCCACGTTTTGAGCCATTTCTGGCGTTAAACGCCGGGCTGGTGCCCATTCCTGGCGTTTAACGCCAGGTTCTTGCCCTTTACTGGCGTTTAACGCCAGTCTGGTGCCCCTTTCTGGCGTTAAACGCCCAGATGGGTGCCAGACTGGGCGTTAAACGCCCAACTGCTAGGCTGACTGGCGTTTAAACGCCAGCAGCATCTTCCTCCAGGGTGTGCTGTTTTTCTTCCTGTTTTTCATTCTGTTTTTGCTTTTTTTCATTGTTTTTGTGACTTCTTATGATCATCAACCTACAAAAAAGATAAAATAACAAAAGAAAATAATTAATTATAAAACATTGGGTTGCCTCCCAACAAGCGCTTCTTTAATGTCATTAGCTTGACAGAGGACTCTCATGGAGCCTCAGAAGTGCTCAGAACCGTGTTGGACCCTCCCAACACCAAACTTAGAGTTTGAATGTGGGGGTTCAACACCAAACTTAGAGTTTGGTTGTGGCCTCCCAACACCAAACTTAGAGTTTGACTGTGGGGGCTCAGTTTGGCTCTGTTTTGAGAGAAGCTCTTCATGCTTCCTCTCCATGAAGACATGATGCGTAAAAATGAGATTTCACGTAATTACCGGCAAGTATACCGGGTCGTATCAAGTAATAAAACTCACTAAGAGTGAGGTCGATCCCACGGAGATTGGTAGATTAAGCAACTTTAGCTAATGGTAAATTTAGTCAAGCAAACATAGTTTTAATTTCATGAGCATTTTGATTTTTGAACATAATTGCAAGAATTTAAATGGCAAGAATGTAAAGAACTAAAATTATGAAATAAAGTGCAAGTAAATGACGGAAACTTAAAGTGCAAGAAACTTAAATGACATCAAAGATAAATTGCAAGGAATTAAAGGTTGCAGAAATTTAAAGAACATAAGAGTAAATGGCAAGAAGTAAATGAACAGAATGTAAATAACAAGAGTGGTAAATAGACAGAATGTAGAAGGGGATTGGGAAATGGGTAATCAAATAACTAGAAGCAAAAGAAATGAGAATTAATGATAGAGAGGATCATTAGGGATCAGAGATGTTAGTTTTCATGAATTGATGTTAGTCAAATCTTCCTCAATCATGGGTATAGATCCATGGCAAATGGGTGATTGAATCCCAATCTCTTGGTGATTCAATCTCTCTCAACATAGCCAATTGCCACTCTCGTGATCTAATTGTTCATGAGAAGAGATGAAGCTCAATTTTAATCCAGCCACACAATTTCCAAAATCTCAACCAAGGAGAGTTACATCTCACATACTAACCAAGGTATATTGATTGAGGAAATCATGAAAGGTTGAACTCTAAACTGAATTATGTGGCTCATTCATCAAATTCACCACATAATTCATATAGATTAACCCCTCTCTCGATGGTGGTTGAATCTTTGAAGAACAAGAGTTCCCTCTTTAGATCAACCACTAAAATTGAGAAAGAGAAAATGGTTCACCAATTCATTCCAACCAACAGAGCTCCTCCCCCTAATGAAAGTGGGGTTTAGTGAATCATAGCTCCAATCTCAACAACAAATGCCATTAACAAAAATTAAACTAAGTGTAGAGGAAGATGATGAAGAAGAAGAATGAAGTGCTTAAAACTTGAAGATGAAGAAGGAAAATTCCAAGAGAAAACCAAAGATGAGCTTTTCGGGAGAGTACCCCGAAATTCTCACAATAAGCTAAGTAAAAGTGCTAAAAATTCTAAGTGTTGAAAAGTATTCAAAAGTGTAAAAGTCCTAAAGTCCCCCACAAGTACATCAATCTCTTCTATTTATACTACTCCTAAAACTCTTCAGAGATCTTCAATTTGGGTTGGCAATGTGGGCTTTCTTATTGTTGAATTCTTGGCTCAATTGGAAGTGTTGCTAGACTTGGAATGGAAGAGTTCATTCATCATGTTTCTGGCCCATTGGCTTGGCGTTATTGGCACTAACTCCAGGCCAAATGCACGTTGGCAACGTGCAAGACATTTTCCTGGTAGTGAAGTATGAGACTTGGGCGTTGCTAGCCCAAGTTGTTGCC
Organism: Arachis hypogaea; assembly: GCF_003086295.3. Lineage (NCBI taxonomy): Eukaryota > Viridiplantae > Streptophyta > Magnoliopsida > Fabales > Fabaceae > Arachis > Arachis hypogaea. The sequence continues at coordinate 48,245,266 of NC_092045.1, forward strand.
AACAACTTGCTTTTCCTCTTCTTGGCTCTACTTTCATGCTAAATGTAGCCCAGAATTTGAGTGTCAACCTTCAGCCTTAATATGGACTATTATACATCATTGGAAAGCTCTTGATGTCTATTTTCTAATGCCACTGGAATCACCTCAATTGGACTTTCCTAGCTCAAGTTATGGTTCCTCAAAGACGGTAAGGTCAAGCTGCCAAGTTGTTGCCAAGTTGTTGTGAATAACGCACCTTCAACCCCAAGTTGGCAACGTGCCCGTGCCTTACTCTCCCAAGGCAAGGACTTGGGGCTGGCGTTGTTGCAAAACACGCCCCCCTTGTGGCACGTTGGCAACGTGCTCGAGCCACACCCCAAGGCTCATCTCTAGCTCCCTTGAATTTCACTTCATGTTCTTGTTTTTAGGGTCTAAAGATGACTCTGGTTTGGCTTCAATTTTGTGCTCCACCATAGACTATTATATATGGTTGGAAAGCTCTGAATGTCAGCTTTCCAACGCAACTGGAAGCACTCAATATGGATCTCTATAACTCAAGTTATGCTCGTTTGAAGGAGACATGGTCAGGCTGCCAAAATCGCACACGTTTTTGGTGAAAACGCCCTTGTTTCCAGCGTTGCCAACGTGCTCAGATGCTGAAGCTCTAAATGAAGCCATCTTTTGAAGCTTCAAACGAATGCCAATCCCATACTATGATATATGGTTGATAAGCTCTGGATGTCTACTTTCCAATGCCGTTGAGAGTGCATCATTTGAAGGTCTACAACTCAAGATATACTCCATGGAAGAGGGCAAGGTCAGGCTGCCAGGGTTGCTGCGTTGTTGATGAACACGCCCATGCAATCCCAAGTTGGCAACGTGAATGATGCATCTCCCTGGCGTTGGCAACTTGAATGGTGCATGTCCCTGGCGTTGGCAACTTGAATGGTGCATGTCCCTGGCGTTGGCAACTTGAATGGTGCATGTCCCTGGCGTTGCCAAGGATAATGCCAATGGTTCTTGGCGTTGGCAACGCCCTCGAGCTCCTCTTCAAGGCTTCATTCTTGTGCTTGGCGTTGCCCATAAAACACGCCAATGATAGTGGCGTTGGCAACGTGGTTGAGCTCCAAAACTTGGTGCCAAAGTTGCTTGGTTGTGTGGCGTTGGCAACGCCCATCTTGAGTTAGCAACGCCAGCTCCTTTTCTTCCAGGGCCAAGCTTGATTGTGTGGCGTTGCCTTCAACAACGCCCATAGTTCTTGGTGTTGGCAACGCCCTCGACACTCCTTCATGGCCCAAGTTTCTTGCTTGTGTGGGCGTTGCCTTCAACAACTCAGCCTATTCTTCAAGTTGGCAACGCCAACTTTGCTTCCAAAGCTGCCTGGCGTTATCCTCAACAACTCACCACATTCCTAAGTTGGCAACGCCAACTTCTTCTTGGTTGCCTGGCGTTATCCTCAATAACGCCCACTATCTCCAAGTTGGCAACGCCAACTCCTTCTTGCCCAGCTTGCATCCTTCTTGCTTCCATGCTTCCTTGTTTCATCACCTATCATCAACAAAGGAAATAGCTTCAAAGTCTTACCAATTCATGCAATAAATTTCATGAGATTCATTCATACTCATTCATGTATGTATTCCTTAAATCATTTGCATGAATTTGGCTAGAATCAACATGTTCCTTAGTATTCTCATGCATGAATACAAACTCATAAAAGGACTTGTTTATTTAGAGAAAATGAGTGAAATCAAGCTAAAATCAACTAAACTAACTAGCTAATATATCAAATATGCAATTGCATCACAACACCAAACTTAAACCTTGCTTGTCCTCAAGCAACAAAAGAACTATGCACAAAGATTTCTTTTAATTGGAATGAGTTGAGGAATAGCTTGTAATACCTTGGTGAGTGAAGTGATTAAGTGATAGTGGGGTGAACTCTGAATTATGTGTTCATGCAAGGGTCCCAGTGCTTATCAGTCCTTACATTTTGGAAGTCTTAGATCTTAGGACTTTCATTCAAATGATATCATGGAGATCTCTTTATATGTAATCACCTTGAAGCAGCTTATAATTTTTGTGCTTTGACCTCGACTCTAAGTGTCATGTCTCAAGGCGGCTCTTTAGATAAGCTTTCAATCAATACTCCTAAACCAGTTGGTTTTAAGGTATTAGGTGTTAAAGCACCCCCAAGGATTTACTTGCTCAAGCCTCTTTCCTTGACACACTTCAACCACAAGCATTTACTAGGATAGCAACTCTTTTGAGTTTTTGTTTCTTTCTTTCTTTTTCTTCCTAGTAATTGATGCTCAGAGCCTTGGGCCATGTTCTTTTTGTTTTTGCACTTTCTTTTCTTCCTTTTGCTTTGTTTGCTGCTTCTTGGATCAATAGATTTTTGAGAATCTCTACAATACTTCTTTGAACTTTATGTCCTGCCTATGAGCTCCCATGCAAGTTTTCACAAGCATGCAACCTCAATACATGATCATACTACTAGAACCACCACTTCTCCTAATCTTTTGCTTGCCTCAAAAACTGATTTTTATTCCTCAATCCTTCTTTTCAAAGAACTTTCATGTGATGCATTCTTGAAAATTGAGTGCAAACAGGTTTTGAAGATAAGAATGTTGTGAATAATCAAGCATCTTGCTTATTATAAAGAAAGACTATGCTATGAAGGCAGGCGGGAATATAAAAAGAAAAATTATATGATGCAGTCAAACAGAGCAAATAAGGATACAATCCAACTTTCAATCACAGCAACATTTGATGTAAAATATCACTTAACAATACAACCTGTTGGAGTTCACTTGCTTTTCTTCTCATCATCATCATTGCTAGCCTTTATGTTCATCTTTTGCTTCTTTGATTGATGATGCTTAATCCCTCCAAAGGCTTGTATGACATTCTACAATGATATTAAAAGTTGCTTGTTCCCCAAGCACTTAGAAACAGTGGTTAGTCTGCATGATTTATTTGTGGGCTTTTTGAACTTACTTTGGTGTGGGAACACCAAACTTAGTACCTTGCCAATGCATCAAATTAACTATGTGTGAAACTCTTTCTTCTTTTTCTAAGGTAATAGACTAAAAACTGGAAAACATCAAGATAATTAACTAGTCCGTCTAAATGCATGAAGCTAGCCTTATGGCAGAAAGTGAGAATGTGTTTTATGATGGGATTTTTGGTGGAACACCAAACTTAGAATCCTTCATTCTCCCTTAGATTGTTTTGGTGTGCAACACCAAACTTAGCTTCTTGCAATCTAGATGAAACTAATTAACAGTTTTATTGAATTAGATATGAAAAGATGGTTACCTCTGGTTGGGTTGCCTCCCAACAAGCGCTCTTTTATTGTCACTAGCTTGACATTTGTCCCTCTTTAGGGCGGATGATGATCATAGTGTCTTAATCCTTCCCCTCTCACCGTGAGCTTCCTTCCAGTATCATTCTTGATGATTTCCACATGTTCAAGTGAGAGGATTTTGTTCACTGTGTAGTATCCAGAAAAGTGTGGAGATGTCTCTTTTGGTTGGTAAGTTAGCATCACTTTATCCCCTGGTGAGAAGTCTTCAGTGGAGATTTTCTTGTTTCTCCATCCTCTTGGCATTTTCTTCTTGGGACTCTCTTCTTTTCCAGGAGATAGTTCAGGTTTTGGAATCTCAATTTTTGGACAGTCCTTGCTATAAATCTTAAATGCTGACTTTGATTGCAGCTTCTCCTCTATTCTTTGAGCTTGTTGCAGCACCTCCACCTCTTCATTTTCTTTCCTGCATGAGCTTGGAAGTGCCTCATCAGGTGCCTCTTTCAAGTTTGGATTTATGGAATAAATCTTCATACACTCTTCCTCTTGGGTGGAGTCTTGCAAATTCTTGAAGACATGGAACACTATATGCTCATCATGCACCCTTAGCATTAATTCTCCTTTTTCGACATCTATCAATGCCCTGGCAGTAGCTAAAAAGGGCCTCCCTAGAATAATGGGAGTGTTGTCATCTTCCTTTATGTCTAGGATGACAAAGTCAACTGGGAGGAAGAATTTGTCCACCTTTACTAATACATTCTCTACAACCCCGAGTGCTTGTTGAATAGATTTATCCGCCATTTGAAGGGCTATCTTTGTAGGTTTCAATTCATGAATCTGAAGCTTTCTCATCAGAGATAGAGGCATCAGATTTATGCTTGCACCAAGATCACAAAATGCTCTCTCAATCATCATGTTGCCTATTGTGCAGGGGATGTGAAAGCTCCCTGGGTCTTTCATCTTCTTTGGCAACTTTTTCTGGATGATGGCACTACACTCCCTGGTCATCACAACCGTTTGTCCCTCTTTCAAGGATCTTTTCTTTGTCAACAATTCCTTCATGAACTTAGCATATAGGGGCATCTGTTCAAGTGCTTCAATGAAGGGTATGTTGATGTGTAGTGTCTTGAATATTTCCAAGAATTTGGAATATTGCTTCTCTTTGTTCTCTTCTTTAAACCTTTGAGGGTATGGGAGCATTGGTTGGTATGCTTTCACTGCCTCCTTCTTAGCTAATTTATCACTTTGTGTATAGGTTTCTTGCTCCTGCTTTTGTTCCTTCACCTCTTCTTTTAAGCCTTCTTTGATGTGCTCTTCCTGAGTAATGGCTTCTGTCTCCACTTTCTTCCCACTTCTCAGGGTGATTGCTTTACACTCCTCCCATTTTATGGCTTTTTCTGTGTCTCTTGGGTTGGGTATCGTATCACTTGGAAGAACATTGGTTGGCCGTTCAGCTTGTTTGGCTAATTGTCCCACTTGTCGCTCAATACTCTTCATGGTGGCCTCATGTTCCTTTTGTCCCTTAGCTAAGGCTTGAGTGGTTTGAGCAAGTGCTTGTAAGGTTGCTTCAAGACTTGAAATTCTATTCTCATAATGGTCAATTGGGGATATGATGGGGGTGGATTGTTGTTGAAAGTTGTTGGGTGGATTAGTGTGGTAATTCTGTGTGTTGGATGTTGGTGCAGGGAAGTTGTTTTGGTGGGTTTGTGAGTTATGATGGGGTGGTTGATATGTGTTTTGTGGTTTTCTATATTGGTTAGTGTTGTTGGCATGGTGATTTTGGTTGCTTGTGTGACGGTTTTGATTGTGGTTGCTATTCTTTTGCCAATGGTTCTCACCCCACTTTAGGTTGGGATGATTTTTCCAAGATGGGTTGTATGTATCTCCATGAAATTCATCATGAGAATTTGAAGTGTTCTGCATGTATTGAACTTGTTCTTGTGGTTGTTCAACCGTGATCCCTTCACCTTGGCTCCATTCAAGTGATGGTTGATTTGTTGTGTTCACTAATGCTAGCTGGAAACCATCCATTCTCTTTGTCATCATCTCCATTTGTTGTTGGATTTGTTGGTGTATTAACTTGTTTTGTGCTAAGATAGCATCAACACCTTCAAGCTCCATTACACCTTTCTTTGGGGGCGGATTGTGTTGCCTCTCTGATGAGTAATAGTATTGGTTGTTTGCCACAATCTCAATGAGGTCTTGGGCCTCCTCGGCAGTTTTCATCATGTTGAGTGATCCTCCTGATGAATAATCTAGTCCCTTCCTTGCTTCGAAGCTTAAGCCTTCATAGAAGTTTTGGAGCTTGACCCAATCACTAAACATGTCAGGGGGGCATCTTCTCATTAGTGCTTTATACCTTTCCCAGGCTTCATACAATGACTCCCCTTCCATTTGCCTAAAAGTCTGGACCTCTGTCTTCAACTTGATGATCTTTTGAGGTGGGTAGAATTTTGCTAGAAATTTGCTCATCACTTCATTCCAATCATTGAGGCTTTCCTTGGGGAATGATTCTAGCCATTGAGTGGCTTTATCCCTCAAAGAGAATGGAAATAGTAACAACTTGTAAACATCTGGATGCACTCCTTTTGTCTTCACTGTGTTGCATATCCTCAGAAAAACAGAGAGATGTTGATTTGGGTCTTCAAGAGGTCCCCCTCCATAAGAGCAATTGTTCTGTACCAAAGTGATGAGCTGAGGTTTTAACTCAAAGTTATTGGCCTGAACATTTGGTGTAGCAATACTGCTCCCACAATGTCTTGGATCAGGGATAGTGTACGAGGATAGCACCCTTCTAGCTTGTCCACCATTATTGTTGACCCCTCCAGGAGGATTTTGCATCTCATCCTCCATGGTTTGATCTTCTCCCTCTGATTCCTCTGACCCTTCTTCACCAGCTATGAACTTTCCTCTTTCTGCTCTCCTTATCCTTCGGCGGGTTCTCTCGTCCTCAATATTACGTCTACTAGCTCCTGACATACACAAACAAAACCAAAATCACAAGTGAGACACTCTAAAACTAGAGTGAAATTGGGGTTAGTGAAACATAGTATCAAACAGTTAGTGGGCTTAACAAAAACACAAAGAAAATGCTTAATCTAAACCACCTTTCACTTAATCATTGTCAATCTTTCCAATCCCCGGCAACGGCGCCAAAAACTTGATGCGTAAAAATGAGATTTCACGTAATTACCGGCAAGTATACCGGGTCGTATCAAGTAATAAAACTCACTAAGAGTGAGGTCGATCCCACGGAGATTGGTAGATTAAGCAACTTTAGCTAATGGTAAATTTAGTCAAGCAAACATAGTTTTAATTTCATGAGCATTTTGATTTTTGAACATAATTGCAAGAATTTAAATGGCAAGAATGTAAAGAACTAAAATTAAGAAATAAAGTGCAAGTAAATGACGGAAACTTAAAGTGCAAGAAACTTAAATGACATCAAAGATAAATTGCAAGGAATTAAAGGTTGCAGAAATTTAAAGAACATAAGAGTAAATGGCAAGAAGTAAATGAACAGAATGTAAATAACAAGAGTGGTAAATAGACAGAATGTAGAAGGGGATTGGGAAATGGGTAATCAAATAACTAGAAGCAAAAGAAATGAGAATTAATGATAGAGAGGATCATTAGGGATCAGAGATGTTAGTTTTCATGAATTGATGTTAGTCAAATCTTCCTCAATCATGGGTATAGATCCATGGCAAATGGGTGATTGAATCCCAATCTCTTGGTGATTCAATCTCTCTCAACATAGCCAATTGCCACTCTCGTGATCTAATTGTTCATGAGAAGAGATGAAGCTCAATTTTAATCCAGCCACACAATTTCCAAAATCTCAACCAAGGAGAGTTACATCTCACATACTAACCAAGGTATATTGATTGAGGAAATCATGAAAGGTTGAACTCTAAACTGAATTATGTGGCTCATTCATCAAATTCACCACATAATTCATATAGATTAACCCCTCTCTCGATGGTGGTTGAATCTTTGAAGAACAAGAGTTCCCTCTTTAGATCAACCACTAAAATTGAGAAAGAGAAAATGGTTCACCAATTCATTCCAACCAACAGAGCTCCTCCCCCTAATGAAAGTGGGGTTTAGTGAATCATAGCTCCAATCTCAACAACAAATGCCATTAACAAAAATTAAACTAAGTGTAGAGGAAGATGATGAAGAAGAAGAATGAAGTGCTTAAAACTTGAAGATGAAGAAGGAAAATTCCAAGAGAAAACCAAAGATGCGCTTTTCGGGAGAGTACCCCGAAATTCTCACAATAAGCTAAGTAAAAGTGCTAAAAATTCTAAGTGTTGAAAAGTATTCAAAAGTGTAAAAGTCCTAAAGTCCCCCACAAGTACATCAATCTCTTCTATTTATACTACTCCTAAAACTCTTCAGAGATCTTCAATTTGGGTTGGCAATGTGGGCTTTCTTATTGTTGAATTCTTGGCTCAATTGGAAGTGTTGCTAGACTTGGAATGGAAGAGTTCATTCATCATGTTTCTGGCCCATTGGCTTGGCGTTATTGGCACTAACTCCAGGCCAAATGCACGTTGGCAATGTGCAAGACATTTTCCTGGTAGTGAAGTATGAGACTTGGGCGTTGCTAGCCCAAGTTGTTGCCAACAACTTGCTTTTCCTCTTCTTGGCTCTACTTTCATGCTAAATGTAGCCCAGAATTTGAGTGTCAACCTTCAGCCTTAATATGGACTATTATACATCATTGGAAAGCTCTTGATGTCTATTTTCTAATGCCACTGGAATCACCTCAATTGGACTTTCCTAGCTCAAGTTATGGTTCCTCAAAGAAGGTAAGGTCAAGCTGCCAAGTTGTTGCCAAGTTGTTGTGAATAACGCACCTTCAACCCCAAGTTGGCAACGTGCCCGTGCCTTACTCTCCCAAGGCAAGGACTTGGGGCTGGCGTTGTTGCAAAACACGCCCCCCTTGTGGCACGTTGGCAACGTGCTCGAGCCACACCCCAAGGCTCATCTCTAGCTCCCTTGAATTTCACTTCATGTTCTTGTTTTTAGGGTCTAAAGATGACTCTGGTTTGGATTCAATTTTGTGCTCTACCATAGACTATTATATATGGTTGGAAAGCTCTGAATGTCAGCTTTCCAACGCAACTGGAAGCACTCAATTTGGATCTCTATAACTCAAGTTATGCTCGTTTGAAGGAGACATGGTCAGGCTGCCAAAATCGCACACGTTTTTGGTGAAAACGCCCTTGTTTCCAGCGTTGCCAACGTGCTCAGATTCTGAAGCTCTAAATGAAGCCATCTTTTGAAGCTTCAAACGAATGCCAATCCCATACTATGATATATGGTTGGAAAGCTCTGGATGTCTACTTTCCAATGCCGTTGAGAGTGCATCATTTGAAGGTCTACAACTCAAGATATACTCCATGGAAGAGGGCAAGGTCAGGCTGCCAGGGTTGCTGCGTTGTTGATGAACACGCCCATGCAATCCCAAGTTGGCAACGTGAATGATGCATGTCCCTGGCGTTGGCAACTTGAATGGTGCATGTCCCTGGCGTTGGCAACTTGAATGGTGCATGTCCCTGGCGTTGCCAAGGATAACGCCAATGGTTCTTGGCGTTGGCAACGCCCTCGAGCTCCTCTTCAAGGCTTCATTCTTGTGCTTGGCGTTGCCCATAAAACACGCCAATGATAGTGGCGTTGGCAACGTGGTTGAGCTCCAAAACTTGGTGCCAAAGTTGCTTGGTTGTGTGGCGTTGGCAACGCCCATCTTGAGTTAGCAACGCCAGCTCCTTTTCTTCCAGGGCCAAGCTTGATTGTGTGGCGTTGCCTTCAACAACGCCCATAGTTCTTGGTGTTGGCAACGCCCTCGACACTCCTTCATGGCCCAAGTTTCTTGCTTGTGTGGGCGTTGCCTTCAACAACTCAGCCTATTCTTCAAGTTGGCAACGCCAACTTTGCTTCCAAAGCTGCCTGGCGTTATCCTCAACAACTCACCACATTCCTAAGTTGGCAACGCCAACTTCTTCTTGGTTGCCTGGCGTTATCCTCAATAACGCCCACTATCTCCAAGTTGGCAACGCCAACTCCTTCTTGCCCAGCTTGCATCCTTCTTGCTTCCATGCTTCCTTGTTTCATCACCTATCATCAACAAAGGAAATAGCTTCAAAGTCTTACCAATTCATGCAATAAATTTCATGAGATTCATTCATACTCATTCATGTATGTATTCCTTAAATCATTTGCATGAATTTGGCTAGAATCAACATGTTCCTTAGTATTCTCATGCATGAATACAAACTCATAAAAGGACTTGTTTATTTAGAGAAAATGAGTGAAATCAAGCTAAAATCAACTAAACTAACTAGCTAATATATCAAATATGCAATTGCATCAAGACAGAGGGATATCCTTGGGCCTTAAACACCAAGGATTCTTCATTCACTTGAATGATCAACTCTCCTCTATCAACATCAATCACAGCCTTTGCTGTGGCTAGGAAGGGTCTGCCAAGGATGATGGATTCATCCATGCATTTCCCAGTCTCTAGGACTATGAAATCAGTAGGAATGTAATGGTCTTCAACTTTAACCAGAACATCCTCTACAAGTCCATAGGCTTGTTTTCTTGAGTTGTCTGCCATCTCTAGTGAGATTTTTGCAGCTTGCACCTCAAAGATCCCTAATTTCTCCATTACAGAGAGGGGCATGAGGTTCACACTTGACCCTAAGTCACACAAGGCCTTCTTGAAGGTCATGGTGCCTATGGTAAGGGGTATAGAAAACTTCCCAGGATCCTGCCTCTTTTGAGGCAATTGCTGCCTAGACAAGTTATCCAGTCCCTTGGTGAGCAGAGGGGGTTCATCCTCCCAAGTCTCATTTCCAAATAACTTGTCATTCAGCTTCATGATTGCTCCAAGGTATTTAGCAACTTGCTCTTCAGAGACATACTCATCCTCTTCAGAGGAAGAATACTCATCAGAGCTCATGAATGGCAGAAGTAAGTCAAATGGGATCTCTATGGTCTCAGTTTGAGCCTCAGATTCCCAAGATTCCTCATTGGGGAACTCAGTGGAGGTCAGTGGACGTCCATTGAGGTCTTCCTCAGTGGCGTTCACTGCCTCTTCTTCCTCCCAGAATTCGGCCATATTGATGGCCTTGCATTCCCCTTTTGGATTTTCTTCAGTATTACTTGGGAGAGTGCTTGGAGGAAGTTCAGTAATTTTCTTGCTCAGCTGACCCACTTGTCCTTCCAAATTCCTAATGGAGGATCTAGTTTCAGTCATGAAACTTTGAGTGGTCTTAATTAGATCAGAGACCATAGTTGCTAAGTCAGAGGTATTCTGCTTAGAACTCTCTGTCTGTTGCTGAGAAGGTGATGGGAAAGGCTTGCTATTGCTAAACCTGTTTCTCCCACCATTATTGTTATTGAAACCTTGTTGAGGTCTCTGTTGATCCTTCCATGAAAGATTTGGATGATTCCTCCATGAAGGGTTGTAGGTGTTTCCATAGGGGTCTCCCATGTAATTCACCTCTTCCATTGAAGGGTTCTCAGGATCATAAGCTTCTTCCTCAGATGAAGCTTCCTTAGTACTGCTTGGTGCATTTTGCATTCCAGACAGACTTTGAGAAATCATATTGACTTGTTGGGTCAATATTTTATTCTGAGCCAAAATGGCATTCAGAGTGTCAATCTCAAGAACTCCTTTCTTCTGACTAGTCCCATTGTTCACAGGATTTCTTTTAGAAGTGTACATGAATTGGTTATTTGCAACCATTTCAATCAGTTCTTGAGCCTCAGTAGGCGTCTTCTTCAGATGAAGAGATCCTCCAGAAGAGCTATCCAAGGACATCTTGGACAGTTCAGAGAGACCATCATAGAAAATGCCTATGATGCTCCAGTCAGAAAGCATATCAGTGGGACACTTTCTGATCAATTGTTTGTATCTTTCCCAAGCTTCATAGAGGGATTCTCCTTCCTTCTGTCTGAAGGTTTGGACTTCCACTCTAAGCTTACTCAATTTTTGAGGTGGAAAGAACTTTGCCAAGAAGGCATTGACTAGCTTTTCCCAAGAGTCCAGGCTTTCTTTAGGTTGAGAGTCCAACCATGTTCTAGCTCTGTCTCTTACAGCAAAAGGGAATAGCATCAGTCTGTAGACCTCAGGGTTAACCCCATTAGTCTTGACTGTGTCACAGATTTGCAAGAACTCAGCTAAAAACTGATGAGGATCTTCCATTGGAAGTCCATGGAACTTGCAATTCTGTTGCATTAGAGAAACTAATTGAGGCTTAAGCTCAAAGTTGTTTGCTCCAATGGCAGGGATAGAGATGCTTCTCCCATAGAAGTCGGGAGTAGGTGCAGTAAAGTCACCCAGCACCTTCCTTGCATTGTTGGCATTGTTGTTGTTTTCGGCTGCCATGTGTTCTTCTTCCTTGAAGAATTCGGTCAGGTGCTCTAAATAGAGTTGTGCTTTGGCTTCTCTTAGCTTTCTCTTCAAGGTCCTTTCAGGTTTAGGATCAGCCTCAACAAGAATGCCTTTGTCTTTGCTCCTGCTCATAAGAAAGAGAAGGGAGCAAGAAGATGTGGAATCCTCTATGTCACAGTATAGAGATTCCTTTAGGTGTCAGAGGAAAAGAAGAGTAGAAGACAGAAGTGGAAAATTCGAACTTATCAGAGAGAATGGAGTTCGAATTTTGCATTAAAGGATAGTGTTAGTCCATAAATAGAAGGATGTGAGAAGGAGGGAATTGATTTTTCGAAAATTAAGTGGGAAATTTGAAAACATTTTTGAAAAACATTACTTAATTTTCGAAAATGAAAATGGAAAAAGAAATCAAGTGATTTTTGAAAAAGACTTTGAAATTAGAAATCAAAAAGATTTGATTGAAAGCTTAATTAAAAAAAAATATGTGATTTGAAAACAATTTTAAAAGATATGATTTGAAAACCTTTTAAAAAGATTTGATTTGAAAATAAAAAAAAACTTGACTAACAAGAAAAGATATGATTCAATCATTAAACCTTTCTCAACAGAAAAGGCAACATACTTGAAATGTTGAATCAAATCATTAATTGATAGTAAGTATCTTTGAAAAAGGAAAGGAGTTAATTTTGAAAAAGATTTGATTGGAAAATTGATTTGAAAAAGATTTGATTTTGAAAAGATTTTGAAAACTTAGAAAAAAATCTGATTTGAAAACAAAATCTTCCTCCCTTAGCCATCCTGGCGTTAAACGCCCAGAATGGTATACATTCTGGCGTTTAACGCCCAAAATGCTACCTTTTTGGGCGTTAAACGCCCAACCAGGTACCCTGGCTGGCGTTTAAACGCCAGTCTGTCCTTCTTCACTGGGCGTTTTGAACGCCCAGCTTTTTCTGTGCAATTCCTCTGCTGTATGTTCTGAATCTTCAATTCTCTGTATTATTGACTTGAAAAGACACAAATTAAAAATATTTTTGGATTTTTAGTAATAAGGACAAACCAAAATGCAACAAGAATCAAATAACAATGCATGCAAGACACCAAACTTAGCAGTTTGTAAACTACTGACACTAACAAAATGAAAATGCATATGAGACACACAAAACAATCAAGTCAAATTGAATTCAAAGATCAGAGTAAGTAAATCATCAAGAACATCTTGAAGATCACCAAGATACATGAATGCATGCAATTGACACCAAACTTATGATGAGACTCTAGACTCAAACAAGAAATATTTTTGGATTTTATGATTTTGTAAAATTTTTTTTTTTATTTTTTTTTTGTGTTTTTCGAAAATGAAATGGAAAAGGTATCAAAATTCTTAATGAGAATTCCAGGAATCAGTGCAATGTTAGTCTAAGACTCCGGTCCAGGAATTAGACATGGCTTTACAGCCAGCCAAGCTTTCAAAGAAAGCTTCGGTCCAAAACACTAGACATGGCCAGAGGCCAGCCAAGCCTTAGCAAATCACTGCTCCAAAAGCAAGATTGATACAAAATCAACAAGCTCTTGTGGTGATGAGTTGAAACCTCGGTCCAATGAAATTAGACATGACTTCTCAGCCAGCCAGATTTCAACAAATCATCATGAAACTCTAGAATTCATCTTCAAGAATTTCGAAAAAATAAATACCTAATCTAAGCAACAAGATGAACCGTCAGTTGTCCAGCCTAAACAATCCCGGGCAATAACACCAAAAACTTGATGTTGTTGCCGGATCTTGGCACTGATGTTACCAAAGCTTGCTCAAAACTTGAACAATCCCCGGCAACGGCGCCAAAAACTTGGTGTTGTTGCCGGATCTTGGCACTGATGTTACCAAAAGCTTGCTCAAAACTAGAACAATCCCCGGCAACGGCGCCAAAAACTTGGTGCTGCGAAATTGTGAACAATACTTTTTCACAACTCTCATAATCCCCGGTAATGGCTCCAAGAACGTGGTAGCTCAATACCATGGCATTACACAACTTCGCACAACTAACCAGCAAGTGCACTGGGTCGTCCAAGTAATAAACCTTACGTGAGTAAGGGTCGATCCCACGGAGATTGTTAGTATTGAAGCAAGCTATGCTCATCTTGTAAATCTTAGTCAGGCAAACTCAAATGATAATGGTGATGAACGAAAATAACACAAGGATAAAGATAGAGATACTTATGTAATTCATTGGTAGGAACTTCAGATAAGCGCATGAAGATGCCTTCCCTTCCGTCTCTCTGCTTTCCTACTGCCTTCATCCAATCCTTCTTCCTCCTTTCCATGGCAAGCTCGTGTAGGGTTTCACTGTTGTCAGCAGCTACCTCCCATCCTCGCAGTGAAAGCTAATGCACACACTCTGTCACAGTGCTGCCAATCACCGGTGTGGTTCCCTCCCCTACCGGAATAGAATCCAGTGATTCTTTTGCGTCTGTCACTAACGCCCAGTAGGTTACAGGTTTGAAGCACGTCACAATCATTCAGTCATTGAATCCTACTCAGAATACCACAGACAAGGTTTAGACCTTCCGGATTCTCTTGAATGCCGCCATCAGGTCCTGCCTATACCACGAAGATTCTGATTAAAGAATCCAAGAGATATTCACTAGAGCCTTGGTTGCTTGTAGAACAAGAATGGTTGACAGTCACCTTATTCATAGGTGAGAATGATGATGAGTGTCACGGATCATCACATTCATCAAGTTGAAGAACAAGTGATATCTTAGAACAAGAACAAGCGGAATTGAATGGAAGAACAATAGTAATTGCATTAATACTCGAGGTACAGCAGAGCTCCACACCTTAATCTATGGTGTGTAGAAACTCCACCGTTGAAAATACATAAGCATAAGGTCTAGGCATGGCCGAATGGCCAGCCTCCCAATGATCTAAGAACACAATGTCCAAAGATATAAAGATCCCTAGACTTAAAGATCCAAAAACTTCTAATACAATAGCAAAAGGTCCTACTTATAAGAAACTAGTAGCCTAAGGTGTACAGAAATGAGTAAATGACATAAAAATCCTCTTCCGGGCCCACTTGGTGTGTGCTTGGGCTGAGCAATGAAGCAAATTTCGTGTAGAGACTCTTCTTGGAGTTAAACGCCAGCTTTGGTGCCAGTTTGGGCGTTTAACTCCCATTTGGGTGCCAGTTCCAGCGTTTAACGCTGGGATTTCTTGAGGTGACTTTGAACGCCGGTTTGGGCCATCAAATCTTGGGCAAAGTATGGACTATCATATATTTCTGGAAAGCCCAGGATGTCTACTTTCCAACGCCGTTGAGAGCGCGCCAATTGGGCTTCTGTAGCTCCAGAAAATCCACTTCGAGTGCAGGGAGGTCAGAATCCAACAGCATCTGCAGTCCTTTTTGGTCTCCAAATCAGATTTTTGCTCAGGTCCCTCAATTTCAGCCAGAAAATACCTGAAATCACAGAAAAACACACAAACTCATAGTAAAGTCCAGAAAAGTGAATTTTAACTAAAAACTAATAAAAATATACTAAAAACTAACTATATCATACTAAAAACAATGCCAAAAAGTATACAAATTATCCGCTCATCAGTGGTTCAATGGGAACATATATCGCACACCCGAATATTCTTAAGTGAGAAAGATTTGGTTGCTGGCCAAAAGCTAATTGCATAGGAGAGAACTAATAGTAACTTGTTGGCCTCAAACAAATAAGTGCTGTGGCATGTAAAATAGCATACTCCAAGCAAAGGTTGGGAGATTTGTTCTCATATGTAAGTGATTCTGCCAATCCATTTTGTGTGTGAACATGAGATACCGGATGTTCAACGCTTATTTTGTTATCCATACAATAAGCATAAATGGCTTGGAAAGTAAATTCACTAGCATTATCAAGACGAATTGCTCGGATTGGATTTTCTGGAAACTGTGCTTTTAATTGAATGATTTGAGCAAGTAATCTCTCAAATGCCAGATTGCAAGAAGTCAATAAGCACACATGTGACCATCTCAAAGATGCGTCTATTAGGACCATAAAATATTTAAAAGATCCACATGGTGGGTTAATAAGTCTACATATATCACCTTGAATCCTTTCTAGGAATTCAGGAGACTCATATCCAATCTTTACTAGTGATGGCCTTAAAATTAGCTTTCTTGAGAACATGTAGCACCAAAATTGACTAGATTTAAGAATCTTCTTATTCTTTGGTGAATGTCCATGGGCGTTTTCCGCATCATAGTTGTTCCCGCATGACCCGATCGATCATGCCAAGTTATGAATTCATTTGAGCTAGTAAGCTTCTGGTTTACAATGGCATGTGATTCAATTGCACTAATTTTAGTATAATATAACCCAGATGAAAATGAGGGTAACTTTTCTAATATAACCTTTTTATTTGAATCATGAGTTGTGATATACAAGTACTCATGATTTCCTTATCCATGGTTTCAATATGATATCCATTTCAGTGAATATCTTTAAAACTCAATAAGTTCCTTAGAGACTTAGTAGACAATAGTGCATTATTTATTATAAATTTTGTTCCTCCGAAAAACAAAATTATAGCTCTTCCAGAGCCTTCTATCACATTGTCTGAGCCAATAATACTATTAACATATTCTTCTTTTGGCACAAGATTGAGTAAAATATATATTACTTTTGAAAATGATATGCGAACTTACACTATTCGCAAGGAAAACATCTTCATTATATGTCATTGCCATTTTCATCAAAGACAAATAATAATAAATGAGTTATTTGCGTAGTAAAATTATTTTCTTTATTGAAAATATTTTTCTAAGAAGTATTGTATATTCAAAAAATTTATTATTATTATCTTAGCACATTTAGCAATTTTAAAATTCATAAATATTTTATTAAACATTATTTATATACATCGTACTTGAAATTTAAATATGTTGAAAATAAAACTTAACAAGAATTTTTTTTGTTACATTATTTATTTACATAAATTCTTTAACAAACCCACATATTAAACTATTTCATCATTGATCAAATGGCCAATATTTTCTTCAGGATCCTCAAAAAAATCAGATACATCATAATGAGTAGTGTAATTGTCAACAGTATCATTTGAAACAAATTCGTCTCCTTTTCTTTGCCGTCCTTTTTCAAAGATGCTTGATAAAGATCGAACTAGGTGCCTTGGGGTAAGACAGGTACGTGACCAATGGCCCTTTCCACCACAACGGAAACATTTATCCTCTATTGATTTATTATGCCCATTTGTTTCTTTCTTTATCTCGCTTCTGGTGAGATCCTTTCTTGTGAACATAATTTTTCTTCCTTTCATAATTTTTCTTTTCGTCAAAACCTTGCCATTTACCTATTTTGGGGTTATGATTTACCGTATTTGCTTCAAGAAATGGGGCGGTGCCAGTTGGGTGCGTTTCATGATTTTTTAAAAGCAACTCATTGTTGCGTTCAGCAATAAGAAGGCAAGAAATCAACTCATAATATTTTTAAACCATTTTTCTCGATACTGCAGCTGCAGGAGCACATTCGAGGCATAGAAGTTCGAGAAAGTTTTCTCTAGCATATCATTATCAATTATCTTTTTCCCACATAATTTTATTTGTGAGGTAATTCAAAATATTGCTGAATTATATTCACTTATGGATTTAAAATTCTATAGACACAAGTGCGTCCATTCATATCAAGCTTGAGAAAGTATCACTATCTTTTGATGATTATACCCTTCTTCAAGCTTTTTCCACAGATCTGTAGGATCTTTTAATGTAAGATATTCATTTTTCAATCCTTCGTCAAGATGACAATGAAGGAAGATCATGGCTATGGCTTTATCCTTCTGGGGTGCATTATTTTCAGCCTTAATGGTATTGTTAAGATCCATTGAATCAAGATGGATTTCAGTATCTAGTATCCATGATAAGTGGTTGCTTCCAGATACATCAAGAGCATTAAATTCAAGATGAGAGAGTTTTGACATAATGAAAATTTGTTACCTGAGTCTTCCTAAAATTTGATCAGAGTCTCGTACTGATAACATGTTGTAAAACAAATAAATAAATAAGAAAGAGGTGATAAGTATAAAATAAAGAAGTATAATTAGATAACTCTAGTATTATTAATATCTCAATATAATATATATATATATATATATATATATATATATATATATGTAGTAACGTATATAAGAGAGAGAAGAGTGTTTTGGTAGTATAAAAGAGACAGAGAATTGTTATTGATTGTGTGTATTGCTTCAGATACAAGCCTCTATTTATACATGCATAGAGATCTCTTTTTCCACTCTCATTAAATGTAACTTTTTCTTGATAATATAACATTTCAGTATGGAAAAGTTGAGCCACCCATATTAAATGGACATCTATCTTATTCTTATCACAACAGAATTGAATCATACATGTGTTTTTGTTATCCCCTTCAATGCTTTTAGCATAGTTCTGAAAACCAAACCGGGTTAACTGAGAACTGGTCACCAAAGCCGTTCGATTAGGCTGAAAAATTGTGTGACAAAAAACCGGCCAAAAAATTGGTCGAACTGACCGTTAACCAGTGAACTGGTGGAACCGGCCAATTTTTTAGAGGTCTTCCGATTTGGGAACTCCCTTCCAAACATCATCATATTGACATTTTAAAAAAAATAACCTAAATTTTCTACTCGACTGATGCCTAGGCATCTTAGCTTAGTTTCACAAGTCTTTTTCATTAGTTTTTACTTGGTTTTCATGTATTTCTTAGGCAATAAGTAAGCATTTGGATGGGAATTCTATGCATGCCTTGATTCAATCAAACATTGTTAATTATGTGCATTTTTATGAGATTTATGCAAGAATTACATAATGCTATGAAAGTGATAAACCCCAATTTTGTGGTTTATCTTGTGCTTAATTTGGGGAATTTTATCAACTTATTCCACATTTATTCAATGAAATAGCATGGTTCAATAATTCTACCTTAATTTGTGCTTAAGGTAATTTTAATTCACCTTTGACTCCACTAGATGCCTTGATGTGTTTGTTAGTGAATTCAGGTTGAAAAGGCTTTGAATGGATCAAAAGAGTGAAGAGAAAAGCATGCAAGAATTCATGGAAAATCAAGGATTTGGAGTGCATTCATCGACATGCATGCAAGAAGATGAGGTCGCCAGGCGACGCGTACGCGTGACATGACACATACGAGTGAGAAGTAAAACGCCAGACAACGCGTACGCGTGGCCTATGCTTACGCGTCACAACAGGCACGTGACCTCATTAAAGTGAAACGCTGTGGGCGATTTCTGAGCTTCCCAGGCCCAAATCCAACTGTCTCCAGAGCTATTTCATGCAGAATTCAAGATAGGTAAAGGAGGGTTGCAATAGTTGAGTTTTCACCATGCTTTAGTTAGCTTCTAGATAGAGAAGCTCTCTCTTCTCTCTAGAATTAGGTTAGATGTAAATTAGGATTTGTTAGATCTAGGTTTAATTCATGCCTTGATTTACTTTTCCTTTATAATTTCTAGTTCCTTTACTTTTACTCTCTTAGTTTAGTATTTTACTCCTTGTATTTGTTTACTTTATTGTTGATGCACTCTTGTTACTTTGATTTCCTTTTAATGCAATTTATGTTTTATGTTCCTTTGTTGTTGATTTGAGTTGTTGTGTTAATTTCCTTGCAATTGGTTGTTGTAGATTTACCTTTCTTACAATTTTACCATGCTTTCCTTTTATGCATTCCAAGTGTTTGACAATATGTTTGGAAGGATGTTAGAGTATATTTTTGTGTTCTTGGCTTGGGATGATAACTTAAGTAAACTTGAGTTGCTACTGTCCAAGTGATTGATGATTGGTGTCCATTGACTCTAGCTTCTACTAAGTTAATTAGTGAGGTGGCTAGAACTTATGGATTAGGATTGATAAAGCTCATTTGACTTTCCTCCACTTGTTAGTGGATGACTTAATGGGATTGATCCTTTCAATCGTCATCCTATGGTTAGTAACAGGGATAAAAATCCTTAACCATCAACCCTTGCTAAGATCTTTTTATCATTTGAGTTTCATTTACTTTCTCGCAATTTACATTTCTTGTCTCTTATTCAAAAATCTCCAAAAAACTTTCCCCATAACCAATAGTTGAGCACACTTCCCTGCAATTCCTTGAGAGACGACCCGAGGTTTAACTACTTCGATTATTTTTATTGGGGTTTGTACTTGTGAAAAAAAAATTAAATCTTGATTGAGGATTGTTTGTTGGTTTAGAACTATACTTGCAATGAGATTTCATTGAGAAATTCTTTACCGACAATTTTTCTACATCAGAATGATGCAAAATCTTGTGATTATGGCAAGGATTTGATGCATTTATTTGGTTGATGATAGGTAAGGAGAAGCAGAGGAGGCAACATTGGTGGCCAAAGTTGGCTCACTAACGTTACGACAAACATTGGCATAGGAATGACTAAGCAACGTTGGTGGCCCTTGTTGGCTCACCAACGTTGCCATGAACATTGATTATGTAAGAAGAAGCAACGTTGGTGGCCAAAGTTGCTCACCAACGTTGCCACAAACTTTGCCAACAAACATTGCTCATAATGTTCCAAGCAACGTTGGTGGCCCAAAGTTGGCTCACCAACATTACTGGCAATGTTACAAATTGAAAGGGTGCCAACGATGGTGGGAACGTTGGTGAACAAATGTTACCACCAACGTCTTCGACAAAATCTCAATTTGGAATTGGAAAAATTTGGTGCGACGTGCATGCGTGGGAGATGCATACGCGTGAGTGTGGTAATTGACAATCCACGCGTATACGTGGGCGACGTGCACGCGTGATAGAAGCGTTGGTGCGCCAATGTTGTGTGTTGAACTATAGCGTTTGCATGCCAACGCTGGGTCACGTGTACGCGTGACATGAAGAACATTGGTGCCACCAACGTTGAGCCTGACGTTAGTGGCAACGCCCAAAACGGTTTTTGCATGCAACGTTTGGGCCACCGTTTGTACACAAATGTTGCTCACCAACGTTAGGGCCAATTTCATTTTCAAATGGCACCATGCAAACTTGTGAACGTTAGTGAGTTAACAGCCAATGTCAACATCACAAAGAGTCATTCCTAACTACTTCAATCATGGCCAAAAGCCCACATCCAAGTACTTGAAGACCCATTTTTGAAGATGAGAAGAAGAGTATAAATAGAAGAGTTTTTGAAGATTTAAAGGAGGCTCTGAAGGCTGGAGGATTAGAGACTCCAGAGCTCTGATGCACGAAAATCTGTCTCTCAGCAAATTTTCCTCAGAAAGTATATTGAATTGTCGTCAACTAAAAACTCGCAATAGAGTGAGGTGGAATCCCATAGGGATTGATTGGTTGAGCAACCTTAATTGGACTAAGCACTTAAACTAGCAAGCCAATTAGCATAAAAACAAACAAACAACAAATGACTCATGACTAACCGGACACTAATCAGTAGAGGCACGCTTGCACTTTCAATTAACACATTTAAACTAGAGACAGGAAGTAAATATACAAACTCTTGGTGTCTTCTTGCTTCCTCTGTGTCATCATCATTGTTGGCTTTCTTGTCTTCCCCTTGTCTTTCCACATGATGATGCATCTTACCCTCAAAGAGATTGAATAACTTCCTACAAAGTTATTGAAAGTTGCTTGCTCCCCAAGCACTTGAGAAACAGTTAGCATGCATGTATGCTCGTGACTTTCTGAACTTAGGATGGTGTGTGAACACCAAATTCCTTGCCTAATGCAGCAAATTGAATACATGCAGAAAATCTCTTCTGCTTTTATTAAGAAAACAACTATGAACTAGAAAGCAAACAATTGTTAAGCAGTTTCTCTGATTGGCTGGAGCTAGTGACTAGTCATGCTGAGGGTTGCAATGTGTTCTTAATGAAATCTTTAGTGGAACACCAAACTTAGCATCCCACATTCACCTTTGAATTTTTTTGGTGTGCAACACCAAACTTAGCTCCTTGCAATACGGAGAAATCTACTTAACTCTTTTATTAAAACAGCTTAAGAAAAGAAGGTTACCTCTGGTTAGGTTGCCTCCCAACAAGCACTCTTTTAATGTCGTTAGCTTGACATTTTGTTCATGAATTTTTTCCTCTTCTTCTAGTTTGTTAAGAGAAATGACCTCAAGAGGAAAGAGGAGCCAGCTAATTCCCCCCTGTTTTGAGTGCCTCTTCCTAGCAAGCTTTCTTTTGTTATTGGCTTGAGTGAACCTGCTTATTGGATCAAGGGATGGATTATTCTTTGACCTTCCTTTTTTCATGGATATGGTCCTTTGTTTCTTGGTTACAATCCTCCTTTTGGGGCTTGTCTTTACTGCCTTCACATCTTTGGTATCAAGACTTGGGTATTGTGGGATGGTTGGAGCATCCTCTTCATCAAAAGTGATCGACTGGAATTCACTCCCCATATAAAATGAATCTGTTCTTTGGCACGCGCACCAAATATCATCAAGTAATAACCCACTAGGAGTTGGGTCGAATCCCACAGAAATTAACGGATTAAGCAAACAATAGTTGATTGATTATTCTAGTTAGACTATCATAATTGGATGATGAGCAACAAGAAATGTAAATGACATGAAAGTAAAGGAAAGCAATAAAGTGCAAGAAAGTAAATGGCATAAATGTAAAGTACAAGAAAGTAAAGTGCTGGAAATGTAAAGTGCTGGAAAGTAAATGGTTAGAACTAAAAAGGGAAAAGGAGCATTGGGATCAAGAGGTATTGCATTCTCCAGACCAATCTTATTCTCATCTCATCATTAATCATGCAACTCATTGACCTCTTGGCAATCATGGGTGATTGAACCCCAATTCCTTGGTGATTCAATCTCTCATTTCTTGATCAATAGCCAATTCCATGGTCTAAGTGTTCATGAAGAGAGGTATAGCTTGGTCCCTGATTATACCACATACTTTCATAGATCCAAATAATGGGTAGATTAAATGCCATAATATCCAACCCAAAACCTAAATCTACTTAAGTGTGAGAAGGAATTTCAAGCATGGTTTCATGTTTCCTTTTTCCAAGGTTCCTATGAAACCCATTTTGCATTCAACCTCTTTCCCAAGATGATTGAACACTAGAATGAAGAACAAAATTCTTTCTAGTAAATCAAAGAGAGATAAAGAGAAAAAGAAGAAAAAGAATAAACTAATCAATTAAATTGCAATAGTGCTCTCTTTCCCAATGGAAAGAGTTAGTAACTAAAATATTTACATGTAAGAAAGTGGAAGAGGAGAGAAGGGTGAAAGGAGCGGTCTGAATACCCACTCCCCCAATTGTGTATCCAGAATTCTGTATTATTCCTTCTTCTATGAAACTAAAGCCTTTATATCGGCTCCCGTAAATTACAAACTTAAATGAAATTGAAAGCAAATTATAATAAAATAAAATGAACTATTCTAGATGCTTCTTGTGTCCTTGATTGGTTGACAATTGTGGCTTGAATGAGAGTTGGAGTAGGCGTGGTTGAAGGTTAGGGGCTGTAGAAAGAAGTTGGCGTGTGGTTTCAAGTGCCACGCCCAATATAAATTTCTCACTTGGAGTATAACCCACTTTGCACGCTGAAACGATGTAGTTGTTTAGGCCTCAAAATAAATGTCCTCTATAAAGTATTATACAATGTTGGAAGGTCCTAGATGTTAGTTTTCTAACGCCACTGAAATCAACTCATTTAGATCTCTGTAGCTCACGTAATGCCCATTTGAAGGTGAAGAGGTTAGTCTGTCAAGTACCCCAACGTGCCACACCCGCTCTTGGCATGCCACGCCCCTTGTGTTGTGAAACTGGCATGCCACGCCCAGAACCTGGCGTGCCACGCCCATCTTAGAAAAGGGATTGTCGTGCCACGCCCAGGTTTGCAATACTGGAAAGAATGGTCTTTTTCACCTTTCGTTTTAGCGTCCAATATAAAGTGTTATATATCATTAGAAATCTATTGATGTAAGCTTTCCAAAGCCACTTAAATCACATCATTTGGACCTCTACAACTCAAGTTATATTCCTTTGAAGATGAAGAGGTCAAGCTGGTAACTCTGCAGGGACGTATTTTGCTTCTTGTGTTTTCGAGGTTAATATCTTCCTCAATTCCAGTGTCCACTATAAAGTGTTATATATGGTTGAAAAGCTCCCAATGTCTACGCTCTAATGGCACTAAAATCACTTCATTTGGATTTGTGTAGCTCATGATATTATCATCTGTATGGGAGGAGGTCAGGCTGGCATATGCCCCGGCGTGCCACGCAAATGCTTGGTATATCATGCCCATAGTGGGGCTCAAAATCACTCCTCTGGAACTTAAGCCTGGCGTGCCACACCCAAAACACCAAGTGGCATGCCCTCTTTGAGATCTTGGCTTCACAAACTTGGCGTGCCACGCCCAGAGCACCAAGTGGCACGCCTATTCTTTTTCAAATCCTCTTGCCATGCCCAATGTATGAAGTGGCATGCCCAAAATTTCTTCTTATCTTCTTTTCTGCTTGTTTTGTGCGTTTTTCTTATTTTTCACCATTTTCTACAAATTTTAACAATTTAAAAAAATTAAAGCAATATACAACTAAAGCACAAAAATACTCAATAATTAAGCATAGTGAATTAAATTTTGACATGAAAAAGCGTAGAAAAACATGACATGATCTGCAGTCATTACAACACCAAACTTAAACATTGCTTGTCCCACAAGAAAACAAAGAATCATGCAATAGATTTTTGACAAACCAAGGTGAGAAGAGTAGCAAATTTATGTTCATGGTTGGCTAGTTTTTTATGCATACTACAATCACAAAAGAAATTCAAATGATTGATGCTTTTATCAAGCTCATTTTATGAAATCTTTTTCTTTATGTTCCTTCCTTAAAACAAGCCTTTCATTCTTTTCTTAGCTTAGCTTCTTCGGTTCTTTGCACCATTTGTTGAAAGCAACGACTCTAAATGCTTTATTTTCAAGTATTACCACTTGATACATAAGCACCACAAGCATTTAATTAAAGGACTCTTTAAGCTCATTTGTTTCTTTTCTTTACTCTCTAATCATTGATGCTTAGAGCCTTGAGCTTTGAGGGAGTGCTTTGCATTTGAGCCTAGCCTTGACTCTAAATGTTTTGTTTTCATAAACACCACAAGTACTTAACAAACGAATTGTCATTGGTACTCAAAGCCTTTAGCTTTCTCATTCTTTCCCTTTTCTTTTCTTGCCTTATTTGCATTTGCTTCTTCAAGGTTTTCATGATTTCAAAAATTTCATAAAATGTCCTAGATGAAAACATCAATTAAACAAATTCAAATGCAATTGAGCAACAATAGTCATGCTAGCTTCCCAATACTTACAAGCTCATGCTAACTTCTTCTTTAATTACCTTCACTACAAGAAAAAAGGCCTGTCGGCACCCTTTTTTCTTGCTACGCTTTTAAAGCGTACCCAAAAGTGGTCTATGGGCACGCTTTTGGGAGGGTGGCCACTGATTTGTGATTTGGCCACGCTTTTTTTTGCCATACTTGAAAAGCGTGGCCATAGAGAGAAATCGGCACGCTTTTATGAGGGTAGCCACTTATTTGAAATTTGGCCACGCTTTTTTATCGTCACGCTTAAAAAGCGTGGCCATAGAGAAAAATTGGCACGCTTTTGAAGCGTGGCAAAATAGTTTCATTATCGTTACATTTTTAAAGCGTGGCCGTTTCCTCTAAATCTTTCGGCACGCTTTATAAGTGTGGCCACAAAATTCCACAAAAAAAAAATCCACCCCTCTTAATTCGAAACAAACAGTTTACACAACAACCCCCTAACAACACTTCTTCCGTTCTTCGAAACACACCCTCCTCTTCTTTGAAACAATGCCTTAAAAGCGACAACCCTAACACAGAGCTCATCACCCTAACGGCGGCGGCGCTCTTCACCTAACATAGAGCTCATCGCCGGTGCTCTCACTCTCTCCCCCAATAACATTCGTTGGTCAACCTCGTTCCAACCCTCTCTAGCAACCCCTACATAGGTGCCATCTCTGTCGGTGTTCCCTGCGTCGGTTCTCCTTCCGTCTCTCCTGTAAACACCTATCCCTCCTTCGGCGGTGACTCACTCTGGTAAGGCCTCCCTCGGCGCTCACTCTCTATCGCAAACCCCCGGTCGACGCTCACTCTCTCTCGCAAACCCTCAATCGTCACTCCTCCTTCCATGGTTCAGCACTCGCCGCGTTGTCGTCACGCTCTCTGAAGTCGTCGCGCCGCCGTCTCCATCTCCTTCACTCGTCGCACCTCCGTCAGCCACGTTAAGCGTTCGCAGCACAGTGGTAAATTATCTGTTCAAAATTTTTCTTGATCTGATTATTTGTTTTTGAAATTGATTTTTTGTTTTAATTTTCTTGGTTCTTCATTTTTTCCTGATTTTTCTAAATTTATATTTTTTGTTCTAATCTGATATTTGGTTTAGGGTTTTTTTTCCTAAACTTCTTGACATTTGGTTCTGTTCTGCTACAGCTGTGGTAGTGCTCAGCTGCTACTATGTGATGCTGAATTGCTACTGCTTTGCCTGTTCTGTTATTCTAGTTTTTCTACATTAACTAGCAGTAGGTTAATCTTTTCATACTTTAAGCATTCACGGTTAGGATTTTGATTTGTTTAATTTCGTTGATTGATATTGATGGTTTGAGTTAATTGTTCCTTTACTATGTGTGTGGTTTAAGATCCGAGTTGTTGTATGTTTTTATGAAAGAGGATTGAAACTTGTTAAATGAATTAAACTTTGTGTTTAGATTTGTTCTTGCCCCAAGAAACTCTGCTTGTGATAAGTCGTTTTAATTAATAACTCTGCTTGGCGACAATGTGTTTTGAAAGAGCAGGGGACTCCTACTGGAGAAAAAGTCTAAGGCTGCTGGTCTTAGGGAAACTGCAAACCATTTGCGTGATTTGAATCTTGAGGATGCGCACGAAATTCTTAGGCAAGCTGCTGAAATTTTTGAAGGAATAGGAATAATTAATATTGCAGCTCAATGTTTTTTAGATTTGGGGGATCATGAAAAAACTGGTATAAATTTGAAGTTTAGCTTCTATATCTATGCTTGTCATCTGTTATTAGTTACTTCTCCACATTTTTTCCTCTTCTCTTATCGAAGTCCGACGAAGAAATCAATGTAAATAGAAAACTAGCAAAGGAACTGGTTGACAAATGGGTAAGTAATATGTGAAACTCTTGCTTCAGCATGTATCATTTATCTTTCCTTAAAAATTATACTGATTCTTGAAGACATTATAATGGTATGCATTTTCTTTTTTTTACAAGCTATCCATTTTCATCCAGGAGTAGTTTTCTTTTTTGGGGACAGATACTTCAACAAGTACATCATTTTTGCTTTGTAATTGCAGAGCCGACCAATATTTAATAAGAGTACACGGTTTGAGGACATGAGAAATGCTGAGGACGACAGGATTCCTTTCAGGAGGCCAACTGTTAAAAAGTGCTCAACCATTCTGATTTAAATTGCTTGTCTTAAGCAATATTTGTCTTATGTATTGCAATATGCTGAATTTCTACAGGCTGGCAAATAAAGCAGCAGGGATAGAATCTAGAGATGGTGATCTTGATTTGGAATTTTCACAGTAAGTCTTGGGCATTAAGATATTACTGGTGGAGCAGTGTGAACTAAGTTGTCACTGATTTGTGTTATAGATGCTAATTGTTCTGAATGTATAATGCAGGCCTTGGTCTGGACAGTCTTCTTCAAGGCAACATGCATCAAGGCCAGAAGCAACACCTTTGGATTTTGTGATCCGTCCCCAGTCTAAAATTGATCCAGAAGAAGTTAGAGTGCGAGCAAAAGCTGCTGCACAAGATCAGCAGAGAATGAAGGTTTGTGCTTTACCTCGGGTTGGGAGTATTGTTTTTTTTAAAGCTTTTTATGATTCCTTGAAATTCTTTAAGTTTTCAAGTGTTTGGAGAGTATCTTACAAATGTAGAATACTGAGGAAGTGAATATGTAAAAATAAAAATTGGAAGTAGAGAGATGTAGTTTTTCTCAATATTTACTAAGAGGGAATAAAACT
Source organism: Arachis hypogaea (assembly GCF_003086295.3). Classification (NCBI taxonomy): domain Eukaryota; kingdom Viridiplantae; phylum Streptophyta; class Magnoliopsida; order Fabales; family Fabaceae; genus Arachis; species Arachis hypogaea. The sequence continues at coordinate 48,273,006 of NC_092045.1, forward strand.
GATCTGCGTAAATGATATTTGGACTGGTATATAGGAAGGGTTGAAATAAGTTGTCATGTCATTGTCTACATGTGATCATAAATCTTTTTTCCTGTAAATTACTTGATGTACAAAGCTCTGACATAGCTCTTCGAAAACATTTCAGCCTTTCCCAGTTGAGCAAGCGAAAATTCTATCACTTTCGCATATACCAGGTAATAAGTGATTGCCATTTATTTGTTTACTGTTCTGCACTTCAGTTTCCTTGACATATATAAATCGTCCTGAAAAAACAAGAGCCGAGTACAATGAGAGGCCTATACAGAGTGCTCCTTGTATCTTCCTGTGGAAATTTTCTATTTGTTGCAATTGTTTGGATAATAAATGTGATTTTAGATCATCGGTTCGATAATGTTGGGGATGCGAATAGAAATATTTTACCAAAAATATGTTTTTGTCCATCAAATGGAAAGTTCTTAACAGAGTATGCTAGCAATTCTATATTTTAGAAAAATATCTCCTCTCTCTCTCAAAAGAAATCAAAATATGTAATTACATGCTCTTTAATGGTTTTTTATGTCGGACAAATATTTTCCTCATTTCCGTTTTCATTTATTTATTTATTTGTCCTTCAAGCCAATGGAACTTGAAGAAGTTCTATCAGAAGGAGATAGTGAGGATGAAGTTGACGATGAAGTTGCTGATTTTGAAGAGCTAAGGGTATGCATGATTATATATATGATCCTTGTTTCAAAATTTATAATCTCTTTTACCTTTTTAAATGTAACTCTTGTGATACAAGAACGGTCTGATAAAGCTTTTGGGTAAAACTTGCATGGCCCTGTGGCTATGAGGCTCAGTAGTTCTTTGTTACTTTTATTATTAACTTCTTGAAACACAAGTGTCTCAAAGGGAGAAAGAAAGAACATAGAAAAGCTGTAAGGAAATATTTTGCCGTTTACCCAAAAACCTACTTAATAGTGTTTACATGTTAGCGGTGTCTCTAATTACTTAACCCATAAGAGTCTGCTAATTACTTTATATGCCGTTTCTTAACAAATTGTTGTTTGGATTTACATCAACTGCACTTAAAGGATAAAATATACTCTTTCGTCCCTGAAGTTTTCGAGAAATTTTAAAATGACCCTTAACGTTTCAATTTTGTTCCTCTAATTTCAAATATGTTTCAATTATACCCTTCGGGGTTAAGAGACATATTTGAAACAATAGCGACACAATTGAAACAAATTAAACGTCGATATTTTTTATACTTTTCGAAAACTTCAGGAACAAAAAAAATGTACTTTACCAACACTTAAATTGGATGGTTTAATCGAATTTTAGACGTTGTTAGGAGAGCTTAATTACCATTTGTGATTCTAATTTGACAATTAAATTTCTGATTGATCATTGTATAGGTTTAGTTTGAGCCTTTGGGATGGGAATATGAAATCTATTGCACCTTTTAGTATTTCTTCATACTATACGTTTTGAAGATTCATTGAAACATTTTGATACCTTGCAGAGGCTTGGTAATTTTGACAATGTGACCAATGCTGAGAAGAAATTCATGCATATGTGGAACTCGTTTATTCGAAAGCAACAGTAAGTTCTTTTCATGAATCTATTCGCTCTCTGTTCATTGCATCTTCCTTGTTTTGATAAAGGGACAAAACATATAAAAGATGTAATCAATTTCAAAACTGAGACTTTCATAAATTGTGAGCATAATAACCAGCAACATACATCAGCCATGTATCTTGTGTTTACAGGGCTGTTTTAGCTTGGCTTTCTATTATTGCGCACCACAACAAAGACAAGAAGGCATGAGAGAAACTGATCTCCGTGGTTGATGTTGTGAAGGAACACTGGGAAACCTATGGAAGAAATTTTTTTCTAGATATGATTATGAGGTAGGTGTCATCATGGCTGCAATTGAAGTTTCATTTGTAACATGATCTTGGCATTTCAGTTTTATCTTTTGATTTTCTTAGTAAAATGAGCATGGTTAAGTGTAATGGTTTATTTTATAAATCCATCTCCTTCATGTAGGAATGTGAATCTGAAGGTGCCAATAAAATGGTAGCGTACCTACGAGAGACTGCATCAAAGAGCAAGACTGGTGATAAGTTCTAATGATAATTTTGATAGTTCTAATGATCTCCTAAGTTCTAATGATGAACTTATTTTGTCCTAATTCAATTATTAGTTTTGTTAAAGTATTGTAATTTTTTAATTACAATTTTAGCATGTAAATAATTCATGTAAATCAATAAAAAATCAATTTTTTATACCTTCTAATTTTCTCTTTTTTTTTTAATTCGACAAAGGAAAAGGCCACGCTTTGAAAGCGTGGCAAAAGATTTTAGCTGGCAAGCCACGCTTTTGAAGTGTGATTGTATGTGAAAGCGTACCGAAAACCAACCTAATCGGCACACTTTAAAAGCGTGGCGATATGTACACTTTTTGGTACGCTTTTAAAGCGTAGCTATAGGTTAATAGATATGGCCACGCTATTTAAGCATGGCGAGACATGAAAACGTGCCAACAGAAAAAGCGTGCCGATAGATCCACAAAAGCGTGGCGATAGAGCTATCGGCACGCTCGCAGATGTGACCCTTTCAAAAGCGTGCCGATATCTCAAAAAGCGTGGCGAAAAGCTATCGGCACACTTTTTTGCACTTTTCGGCACGCTTTTAAAGCGTGGCAGAAAGCTTATTTTCTTGTAGTGCTTGTTTGTTTAAAATCATGATTACTTAATTACTTTAACTCACAAAATTCAAGATGGTAGTCATAATGTCATAGCACATGTTACAATTCAGCAATCAAGCTATGCTTATTCACAACATACATGTATATAAAAGAAATAGAAGACAACCATGCAATTTAAAGTACTAGAAACAAATAAGAGGAAAAAGAACTTTATCACCTTGTAGTTCATCTTCATTGTTGTTGTTATCCTTTTTCTCCTATTCTTCTCCTTCCCACACCAACTTAGAATGATTGCTTCAAGCAACACATAAAACAGTGGTGATGGAGTTTATGATGAGTCATGAATGTCTTAAACAATAGGGTGTTAGTAGTACATGTGTTTTAGGCAAGCAAAATTAAGAATCACAATAAAGACACAAGAAACAGAGACATTGTGATTGCAAAAAGAAGAGGGTATTCATGATACATTGCATAGAAAATGAGTGGCACACCAAACTTAGTCTGACAGTTTCAATTGGAATTGATTCAAGTATCCAGTGAAGAATTGGAAAAAAATTGTTGCAAGGCAACACCAAACTTATCTTATGCAATCTCATCTCAATTTATTTGAAAGAAAACTAAGCAAATAAAGAAACTGTTGTGTATCAATAACATAATCATCAAGGAAAAGAGAATTTCCTTTTGTCACCAAGGAATCCTTAGTGAGGCATTAACACAAACAGTTGATAGGCAAGAGAAAATAAAGGAACCAAAGTAATAGAAACAAAAATAAAATTGTCTAATCTAGGTAATCAACCAACCGGTAGTTTGTTAATCATAATTAATCCCCGGCAACGGCGCCATAACACTTGATCGACCGGAATTCACACCCCATATAAAATGAATCCGTTCCTTGGCAAGCACACCAAATATCGCCAAGTAATAACCCACTAGGAGTGGGGACGAATCCCACAGAGATTAATGGATTAAGCAAACAATAGTTGATTGATTATTCTAGTTAGGCTATCATAATTGGATGATGAGCAACAAGAAATATAAATGACATGAAAGTAAAGGAAAGCAATAAAGTGCAAGAAAGTAAATGGCATAAATGTAAAGTACAAGAAAGTAAAGTGCTGGAAATGTAAAGTGCTGGAAAGTAAATGGTTAGAACTAAAAAAGAAAAAGGAGCATTGGGATCAAAAGGTATTACATTCTCCAGACCAATCATATTCTCATTTCATCTTCAATCATGCAACTCATTGACCTCTTGGCAATCATGAGTGATTGAACCCCAATTCCTTGGTGATTCAATCTCTCAATTCTTGATCAATAGCCAATTCCTTGGTCTAAGTGTTCATGAAGAGAGATATAGCTTGGTCCCTGATTATACCACACACTCTCATAGATCCAAATAATGGGTAGATTAAATGTCACAATATCCAACCCAAAGCCCAAATCTACTCAAGTGTGAGAAAGAATTTCAAGCATGGTTTCATGTTTTCTTTTCCAAGGTTCCCATGAAACCCATTTTGCATTCAACCTCTTTCACAAGACGATTGAACACTAGAATAAAAAACAAAATTCTTTCTAGTAAATCAAAGAGAGATGAAGAGAAGAAAAAGAAGAAAAACAAACTAATCCATTAAATTGCAATAGAGCTCTCTTTCCCAATGGAAAGAGTTAGTAACTAAAATATCTAGATGTAAGAAAGTAGAAGAGGAGAGAAGGGTGGAAGGAGGGGTCTGAAGAACCACTCCCCCAATTGTGTATCCAGAATTCTTTATTATTCCCCATTCTATGGAACTAAGGCCTTTATATAGGCTCCCTTAAATTACAAACTTAAATCAAATTGAAAGAAAATTACAATGAAATGAAAATGAACTATTCTAGATGCTTCTTGTGGCCTTGATTGGTTGATAATTGTGGCTTGAATGAGAGTTGGGGTGGGCTTGGTTGATGGTTGGGGGCTGCAGGAAGAAGTTGGCGTGTGGTTTCAAGTGCCACGCCCAATAGAAATTTCTCACTTGGAGTATGACCCACTTTGCACGCTGAAAAGATGGAGTTGTTTTGGCCTCAAAATGAATGTCCACTATAAAGTATTATACATTGTTGGAAAGCCCTGGATATTATCTTTCTAACTCCACTGAAATAAACTCATTTGGACCTCTGTATCTCAAGTTATGCCCATTTGAAGGTGAAGAGGTCAGTCTGTCAAGTACCCCGGCGTGCACGCCCACTCTTGGCGTGTCACGCGCTTTGTGTTTTTGAAACTGGTGTGCCACGCCCATTCTTGGTGTGCCATACCCTCAATGATACACAAAATCTTCCTCTCTAGCCATTAGAACTGGCGTGCCACGCCCAGAACCTAGTATGCGATGCCCATCTTAGGAAAGGGATTGGCGTGCCACGCCCTCGAGCTGGCGTACCTCGCCCAGGTTTGCAATACTGGAAAGAATTGTCTTTTTCACCTTCTGTTTTAATGTCAACTAAAGAGTGTTATATATCATTGGAAATATCTTGATGTCATCTTTCCAACGCCACTAAAATCACATTATTTGGACCTCTACAACTCAAGTTATGTTCCTTTGAAGATGAAGAGGTCAAGCTAGTAACTCTGCAGTGACGTGTTTTGCTTCTTGTGTTTTCGGGGTCAATATTTTCCTCAATTCTAGTGTCCACTATAAAGTTTTATATATGGTTGGAAACTTAAGCCTGGCATGCCACACTCAAAATACCAAGTGGCACGCTCTCTTTGAGATTTTGGCTTCACAAACTTGGCGTGCCACGCCCAGAGCACCAAGTGGCACGCCCATTCTTTTTCAATTCCTCGTGCCACGCCCAAAGTACCAAGTGGCACGCCCAAATTTCTTCTTTTCTTCTGTTGTGCTTATTTTGTGCTTATTGCTTCTTTTTCCACCATTTTATATAAAGTTAAACAATTCAAAGAAATCTAAGCAATATACAACTTAAGCACAAAAATACCCAATAATTAAGCATAATGAATTAAATTTTGACATGAAAAATCATAGAAAAACATGACATGATGCACAATCATCAAAGAGCTTCTTGAATTGGTGGTTCAATGAACTCACCCTCTATGCAACTGTCTGTTTCAATTGAGTGTGGACATCCTTAATGCACTTCCTCCCTTTCCTCTACATGATATTGCATTGAGTCTTTTGGGAGTGAGTTTGCATGTTCCTTTGTCACCCTTAGTAGCCTCTGTGGGTATGGAGTCCTAGGCTTATATATTCTCACAACATCCTCCTTCTTCATAGAAATCTCACTTGGTATGGGTGCCTCTTTTTCTTGTTCTTCCGATTCTTCCCTTGGGTTTGCCATGGTATCACTAGAATAATTATGGGTAGGGATTTGCTTTAATAGATATTCAACTTGTGCGTCATGCTTCTTAATGGCAGCCCCCCGATTTTGCATACTAGATGTTACCTCCTTTCTAAGAGCTCTCATGTCCTTAGATTCCTTATAAAGTTCTCCAAGCAAGGCCTCAATCTGGGATAATCTATCCTTAGATGGGGATGGTAAGTTGGAATTTGGAGGTTGAGAATGGAATTAGTTATTTTGTGGTTGTATGTTCTGAGAGTGGTATGACTCTTGTGGGTAATGGAATGAATTTTGTGAATGGTGAAATGAATTGTATGGATTTAGGAAGGAATTTTGTGCTGAGTCTTGCTCAAGTAATGATGAATTTGGATATGTAAAACTAAGAGGTGAGGCTGGATAATTAAGAGGTGATGGCTCTTGATGAATGGGGTATGAATTAGTAAAATCTCTTTGATTTTAATTTTCCCAGCCACAACTTGAGTAGTGATCACGTTTATCAAAATATGGACCATTTTGTGGCTCTAAAAAGTATCCCATTTCATGTTCTTGATACTCCCACCCACCATGAGCATAATAACTTGAATCATTCTGTGGTGGTGGAAAGTTTCCCATGAAATTTGATTGACCATAATATGATGGATACTCCCTTCTTTCTTGCAAAAAGATCTGTCTCAAACAATAATCACCAAACGAAATTAGAATCCCCGTTGTCACAAATAAGGGATTCTTAGTGAGGCAATATCACAAACAGTTAGTGGATTAGTGTGCTAGAAAGTAAATAAACAAGGAAAAACCATTTAAATTACAGAGAATATCAGTAAGCAAACTGAAATAAAACTAATCAACCAAAGAAAAGAAAAGTGTTCAATCTAGTTATCCTCCAATGTAATCATTGTCAATGCAAAATCAATCCCCGGCAACGGCGCCATAAACTTGATGCACGAAAATCTATCTCTCAACAAATTTTTCTCGGCAAGTATACCGAATTGTCGTCAAGTAAAAACTCACAATAGAGTGAGGTCGAATTCCACAGGGATTGATTGGTTGAGTAACTTTAATTAGAGGAGTGTTCTAGTTGAACTAAGCATAATTGAATTGAGAATTGCAAAAAATTAAATGGCGGTAAACGTAAATAGCAAGAAATGTAAATAACTGAAATTAAATTGCAGAATGTAAAGAGAAGAAATTAAATTGCAGAACCTTAAATAGGAATGGGGATGATTGAGCATAAATGTAAACAGCAAAAATTAAAGAATGGGTAAAATAGAGATGGGGAAGCTCATTGGGCTTAGGAGATGTTGCATTCTCCGGTCAAGTTCATTCTCATCTCTTCCTCAATCAATGCATTCATTGATCTCTTGGCAATCTGAGGTGATTGAATCCTAATTCCTTGGAAATTCAATCTCTATAAGCTTGAACAATTGCCCAATTCCTTGATCTAATTGCTCGTGGAAAGAGATGAAGTACGATCACTGATTATACCACATGTTTTTCTAGATCAAAGTATTGGAAGGATTATATGTCACTATATCCATCCAACCCCCCAACCCAGTCCAACATGAGAAATCATTTCTAGCATGATTTCCTCATTCCTCTTCCAAGGTTCAGAGGAAATCCAAGTACGAGCAATTTCTCTTCCGATTCAATTGTTCCATTGGATGAAGATCGAAAGCTTTCAAGCAAATCAAGAGAAAAGAAAGAGGAAGAAGAATGAAAACTATTATTGATCCATTAAATTACAATAGAGTTCCCTAACCCAATGAAATGGGGTTTAGTTCATCATATCTCAATTTAAATCAAAAGAAAATGAATACAGAGTTCCCATTTTTGGGTTCCTCACTCTTTGCCTCTCGGAGCCCCCTCCCCCCAGGGCCTCTCTTTTCATCTTCAAAAACTCTTCTATTTATACTCTACTTCTCATCTTAAAAATGGCTCTTCAAAGGACTTGGATGTGGGCCTTGGCCTTGATTGAAGCAGTTAGGAGTGACACTCATTGTGACGTTGACAATGGAATCAATTCACTGACGTTCATACTTTGCATGGTGCCATTTGGAATGAATTTAGCCATAACGTTACTAACATTTGTGTACAAACGGTGGCTCAAATGTTGCATAAAAAATCCTTTTGGGCATTGCCAACAACGTTTGACTCAATGTTGGTTGGTGCACCAACGTTCGTCTGGTCACGCGTACGCATCACCCACACCTATGCGTGAATGGTCAATTTTGCCATTTCACGTGTGCGCGTCGCCCACACATATGCGTCAAACTGAATTTCGCGCATGTGCGTCGCTCAGGAGTTCGCGTGACAGGCTAAAATTTGCGTTCACGCGTACGCATCGCAGCAAATTTTCCAACATTAATTTTAGAGATTTTATTGGAGACGATGGGGGTAACATTGGTTCACCAATGTTACCTCTAACATTGGCACCCTTTTTTAGTTTGGAACATTGCCAGCAACGTTGGTGAGCCAACTTTGGCCTCCAACATTGCCAACAGCATTGGTGAGCCAACTTTGGCCACCAACATTGCTTTGTTGAGCTTGGCACATTGATGGGCAATGGTGGTGAGCCATCTTTGGCCACCAACGTTGCTTCCTTTCTCTTCTTGTCAACATTAACAATTTCATACCCCACTATAAACTATTAAAGATGGTTGGAAAGATATGAATGTCAGCTTTCTCAATTGGATATCTGTAACCCAGGTTATGCTCCTTTGAAGAGGACAGGGTCGCTGGCGTTGGTGTGCAACGTTTGAGGCAACGTTGGTTCACCAACATTTGTAACAACGCCAGATTCGGAAGCTCAAACTTATTGTCCACCCCATGCTATTATATATTGTTGGAAAGCCCTGAATGTCTACTTTTCAATGCCATTGAAAGCGCATCATTTGGAGCTTTACAGCTCGAGTTATACTCCATGAAAAGTGAAGAGGTAAGCTGGCCTTACTACATGTTGATACTATGTTCATCTTTGCATTTTCGGGGCAAGTTGTCTCCCTCAAATTTAGTGTCCACCATGTAGTGCCTTATATTCTTTGAAAGCTTTAGATCCCTACTTTCTTATGCTTATGGAATCACCTCATTTGATGCTTTGTAGTTCAAGTTATTCTTGTTTGAAGAAGGCATAGTCAGGCTGTCAGGAGCAACATTTGAGGCAACGTTAGTGAGCCAACTTTGGCCACCAACGTTGCTTGCTGTCTTCTTGAAAATGTTCTTGGCAACGTTGGTGGGCCAACTTTGGCCACCAACGTTGCTTGCTCTGGTTCTTCTCTATCCTTCCTTTGCTGCTTCTTACCTATCGTCAACCAAATAAATACATCAAAGTCTTGCCATAATCATAAGATTTTGCATCATTCGTAACATTAGATAATTCATGCATAAATCTCATGAAAATGCATATAATTAACATGTTTTATTGAATCAAGACATGCATGCAATTCTCATCCAAATACTTGCTTAATGCCTAAGAAATGCATGAAAACCAAGTAAAATACTAATGAAAAAAGCTTGTGAAACTAGCCTAAGATGCCTAGGCATCAAGCTCTCTTAGAGGATTAGAAACTCCAAAGAGCTTAGTTTAGCGTTTCTCTTTTATACCCATTTTACATTGTGCACTTTCTTCTTAGTTTGTATTGTTCATTTACTTTTATGCATTTACAATTTCCTGCACTTCTTCTCTTATGCAATTTTACAATTGAGTTCACATTCAGTTTGATTTACTTTCAAACAATTTAAATTCACGTCAATTGTTCTTAGAGCAATGATCAATTAAACCCCAATCATTAGGGGGAGGAGCTTGATGGGCAGAAAAGTGCCGATTAAGAAGAATGAAATAACGTTGCAAGTACAATTCTTAAGAATGAAATACTAGGAGTAGAATTCCCAGGTTGTCTTCCAACGTGTTGACAAAAGAATGCAATTTATTGGTCAGTCACGCGTACGCGTCGATGTTTTTCTGTGTGTGTCACATGTGCGCGTCTGTTACGTGTACCCGTCGTTATGGAATGCGCCACATCACGCACGCGTGTGCGTCGATCCTCGCTGGTCAGCTCCTTAGTTTCTTGTGTTCCTTCCATTTTTGCAAGCTTCCTTTCCATCCTCTAAGCCAGTCCCGCCCTATAAACCTGAAAACACTTAACACACAGATCAGGGCATCGAATGGTATAAAGGGGAATTAAATATTGACAATTTAAAGGCTTAGGAAGCAAGTTTTCAATCATAGAACAAAACTGGGAAGGATTTGTAAAACCATGCAGTTTGTATGAATAAGTGTGCAAGGAACTGATAAAAACCACCCAATTTAGCACAAGATAAACCATAAAATAATAGTTCATCAAGGCTCTATTATAATTCACATGATTGAATGAACTTCTTCTTCTCAATCAGCTTGTGTAGCTATAGGATATCTTCTATTTTGATTGAGATTCATTCACTCTAGAAGGGGGTTTGACTCTGTTGAATGCTTGTGTGAGCCTCAGATGGGGAATCATGAGCATTAGAATCGGAACTCTATCCTTCACAATTCTCTTGACCAACACTATTCGAATGAAATTAAGGTCTTAAGAATTTGTGTGGCTTATGGATAAGAGAACATGCTTAACCTCTTCTCATGACAATTAGATCAAGGAATTGGCAAGATTGATTGTGATTAGAGAGATTGGGTTACCAAGGAATTGGGATCCAATCAATTACAATCCGCCATAGATCTACTCATATGCTTGAGAAGAAAGTTGAGACCCATTGGATTCATGATGGATCATAATATCTCCAATCCCTAATGAATCTTTTTCTCTGTTATTTCTCATTTAGATTGCCTTGAGTTTCATTTAATTGCTTTGAATTTACCACTTCCTTTACTTTCCCAGCACCCAATTCCAATTTTTATTTCATGCAATTTACTTTTCATGTAATTTCCTTAACCATAAAATCCGCATGGGTGAGAACCGGAGGTTCTCAGCATGGTAACAGTGCCAAAATGTGTAACATATAATATCCTGGCAAAGCCGAAGGCAATCCTAGAACTCCCAATTCATAATCAAAGAATATAAATATACTAAACCATGAGAAATAAAAATAGGCGACTAACTAAGGATCTCTAGTCTAACTAAATGTCTCCTTTCCAAACTTTTCGAACCTCCCAACCGCCAACAGTAATTTGATATGCAAACATAATTATGTCACACAAGAAAATGCACAAGTAGGAAGCAAATATGGCAGTTAAACAATTAGAAAGTAATGATGCAATCAATTAGGCATTCCAAACAATTCACATATAATGCATATGATGTATGCCTGTCCTAGTGGCTGATGAGTCTCATCTGTTGGTTATAAAGCAAACCCAACAAGTCCTGGTAGCTAACCATTGGACTGTCCTTCTGTCGTGCATCCCCAACCCGAGTTATCCACAACATAATCATAATTCACATCCAACACTCTCACTGGTGTATATTTGATGAGCGGATAATTTATACGCTTTTTGGCATTGTTTTTAGGTAGTTTTTAGTAGGATCTAGCTACTTTTAAGGATATTTTTATTAGTTTTTATGAAAAAATTAAATTTCTGCACTTTACTATGAGTTTGTGTGTTTTTCTATAATTTCAGGTATTTTCTGGCTGAAATTGAGGGACCTGAGCAAAAATCTGATAGGAGGCTGAAAAAGGACTACAGATGTTGTTAGATTCTGACCTCCCTGCATTCGAAATGGATTTTCTGGAGCTACAGAACTCCAAATGGCGCGCTATCAATTGCGTTGGAAAGTAGACATCTAGGGCTTTCCAGCAATATATAATAGTCTATGCTTTATTCGAGTTTAGATGACGTAAAATGGCGTTCAACGGCAGCTCCATGCTGCATTCTGGAGTAAAACGCCAGAAACACGTCACAAACCAGAGTTAAACGCCAAAAACACGTTACAACTTGGCGTTTAACTCCAAGAGTGACCTCTGCACGTGTAAAGCTCAAGCTCAGCCCAAGCACACACCAAAGTGGGCCCCGGAAGTGGATTTCTGCACTTAGACTTATTTCTGTAAACCCTAGTAGCTAGTTTAGTATAAATAGAACTTTTTACTATTGTACTAAGAGTCTTTTTCCCTATTTTCGAATTCACATGCTATTTGTTGAGGCTGGCCATTTGGCCATGCCTAGACCTTGCACTTATGTATTTTCAACGATGGAGTTTCTACACACCATAGATTAATGTGTGGAGCTCTGCTGTTCCTCGAGTATTAATGCAAGTACTACTGTTTTCAATTCAATTCATGCTTATTCTTATTCTAAGATATTCATTCGCACTTCAACCTGATGAATGTGATGATCTGTGACACTCATCACCATTCACACTTATGAACGCGTGCCTAACAAACACTTTCGTTCTACCTGCGAAAGCTAGATTGTGTATCTCTTGGATTCCTGACCCACGATGCATAGTTGCCTCGCCTGACAACCGAGCCTCCCATTCCGTGAGATCAGAGTCTTCGTGGTATAAGCTAGAATCCATTGGCAGCATTCTTGAGATCCGAAAAGTCTAAACCTTGTCTGTGGTATTCCGAGTAGGATCTGGAATGGGATGACTGTGACGAGCTTCAAACTCGCGAGTGTTTGGCGTAGTGACAGACGTAAAAGGATCAATGGATCCTATTCCAACATGATCGAGAACCGACAGATGATTAGCCGTGCTGTGACAGCGCATTTGGACAATTTTCACTGAGAGGATGGGAAGTAGCCATTGACAACGGTGACGCCCTACATACAGCTTGCCATAGAAAGGAGTAAGAATAATTGAATGAAAGCAGTAGGAAAGCAGAGATTCAGAAGGAACATAGTATCTTCATGCGCTTATCTGAAGTTCCCACCTATGAATTACATAAGTATCTCTATCTTTATTTTATGCTTTATTTATCTTTATATTCGAAAACCATTACAACCATTTGAATCCGCCTGACTGAGATTTACAAGATGACCATAGCTTGCTTCATACCAACAATCTCTGTGCGATCGACCCTTACTCACGTAAGGTTTATTACTTGGACGACTCAGTGCACTTGCTGTTTAATTGTGCGAAGTTGTGAAAAAGAGTGATATTACAATGTGCGTACCAAGTTGTTGGCGCCATTGAGATCACAATTTCGTGCACCAATATTCACGGGGGTGAGCTCATCCGAAACTTTCACAGTGTCCGGCCATACTTATGACATAGGGTCACTAGAGTATCGAGTCCCCACCTGGAGCACATAGTGGCTAGCCACTGCTTTCACCCAGGGAAAATCGTATCTCATATAGGTAGAGTGCAACAATCATAATATCAATAACTCAGCATATATGCATTTATTCTCAACCATAAATCAACATTCATCTAAGCCATCCGGATTAAATTCATAATTCATAATCAGCCATAAATCATCATTAGACAAAGCCACTCGGCTCATATCATACACAGCACTCCACCATCCTCCTCAACAACTCAGAACATCATCATTAGTCAAAACTCCTCATTATATCCCCTTTCTTCATCCACAAGTTTCCCCCTTCCCTAGCTTTTTCTCAATCACTAGGCATTTTATATTGATGTAAGACTTAAAGGATAAAAATGGGGGTTTATAAGCTTGAAACAGCACCTGAAAGGTTACAAGCCTGTTGGGTGATAAACCTCATCATCATTAGTCATAACTTAGATTTTAGACCTAACTTTCAACTATCATATCTCCTTCCACGAAATTTAGATTTCCACTAAATTTAAACCATTTTAAAGCTTGTGAAATTATCTTTCATTTGATATAAAAAGCATCAAATTCCAAAAACGATAGCTTAAGATATGATCTGCTGAAGTTCATTAAAAATTCATTTTTACCAAAGTTCATAAACTCCCAATTTTCCAAAACATACACTTCCAAATTCATTCAAAACCAACCAAAACTCAACCATTCAACATCAAGCATTTCCAAACTCTTATTCAATCCTCAACCCACCAATTCTTCCATTTCTAACCAAGTCTCAACTCAATGACTTCAATTCATAATCAACATTCCATACCTCAATTTTTTAAACAATTGTTCAATTTCATCAATCACTATGAATATACATATCAATAGCACACACATACAAAGCATGCTTACCAACAAGAGCACCAATCTCGCCAACACTTAAGCATATAAATCCATATCACATATAACTTTACATGCTTTACCAATACTTATCACCATTCACAATTGTTCTACCATTATGCACATATTCAACTCATTCCATATCATCCAACAAATGCATCAGCATTTCAAAATCCTATCCTAGGGTCACTAACCTACGTTTTCACAACTACATTACATTTTAGATACAAGAAACCGAAACCATACCTTGGCCGCTTCCCGTTCAACCCGGAACACTTCCAAATTCAACATTCAAGGTCCCAAAACTTCACCAGCATATTTTTAAGCTTATTGCTCCACTCCAAAGCTTTCCAAAACCATCAATCAAGCCCCAATACACATATATACACTACCTAAGCCACAATATCACACCCAAACATAATAACTCAATCACTAAATAACCAAATTCCAAGTGTTTAGCTTAGGGTTGAGAATCTTACCTTACCCAAGGATCAAGGAGTCAAGACTAAGCCTTTCCTTCAAGTTAATTTGATCCAATAACATCAAAACTCAAAAATCTCAACACCTTTCACCCAAAATTATTGAAATTAAGGGCTGTAAATTCGAAGAAGAAATTGTGGCTTTCCGCAATAAAAATTTTGTGAGCTTTTGTAGAGGTCGATGCTGTGGTCATGTGGCCTCAAAAGTTATGATCAATTGAAGTTGGAAGCAATGAGGGCAAGGTTTTGTGTTTCCCCTTCCCCTTTCTCAGCATGTGTGTGTTGTTTGAGGGGAGAGAGAGTGCTGAGCTCTCTAGTTTAAAGGGGGCTTGGCTGGGCCTTGGGCCTAATATGGGTCTGGTTGGCCCGGTTTGGCCTGTTCGGCCCAATTTTGGGCCGATTTCTTTAAAGTTGGTGTCAAAATTTTCATTTTAATTTACTATATCATATTAAACCACAAAAATTTCATTTCTAATTTTTTAGAATCAATTTTAATTTATGGGTTGATTAGTCATTAATTAACTGGATTTTACATTCTACTCACCTAATTGAGAATTTTGCCGACAAAATTCGATTTTAGTTACTTGAGAATAGGTGCGGGTAGTTGATGAGCGGATAATTTATACGTTTTTTGGCATTGTTTTTAGATAGTTTTTAGTAGGATCTAGCAACTTTTAGGGATGTTTTCATTAGTTTTTATGTAAAATTCACATTTCTGGACTTTACTATGAGTTTGTGTGTTTTTCTGTGATTTCAGGTGTTTTCTGGCTGAAATTGAAGGACCTGAGCAAAACTCTTATAAGAAGGCTGACAAAGTACTGCTGATGCTGTTGGATTCTGACCTCCCTGCACTCGAAATGAGTTTTCTGGAGCTACAGAACTCCAAATGGTGCTCTCTGTATGGCGTTGGAAAGTAGACATCCAGAGCTTTCCAGCAATATATAATAGTCCATACTTTATTCGAGATTTGACGACGTAAACTGGCGCTCAACACCAGTTTCATGCTGCATTCTGGAGTCAAACGCCAGAAACACGTCACGAACCAGAGTTAAACGCCCAAAACATGTTACATCTTGGCGTTCAACTCCAAGAGAAGCCTCAGCTTGTGGATAGATCAAGCTCAGCCCAAGCACACACCAAGTGGGCCCTGGAAGTGGATTTATGCATCAATTACTCACCCCTGTTAACCCTAGTAACTAGTTTAGTATAAATAGAACTTTTTACTATTGTTTTAGATATCTTTGATCATTCGGTCTTGTGACCACATGGAGGCTGGCCATTCGGCCATGCCTGAACATCTTTCACTTATGTATTTTCAACGGTGGAGTTTCTACACACCATAGATTAAGGGTGTGGAGCTCTGCTGTACCTCCACTTTTAATGCAATTACTACTATTTCCTATTCAATTCCATTTATTCCTTTTCTAAGATATTCGTTGCACTTCAACTTGATGAATGTGATGATCTGTGACACTCATCATCATTCTCACCTATGAACGCACGTGATTGACAACCACTTCCGTTCTACCTGAGACCGGGCGTATATCTCTTGGATTCCTTAATCAAAATCTTCGTGGTATAAGCTAGAATTGATGGCGGCATTCATGGGAATCCGGAAAGTCTAACCTTGTCTGTGGTATTCCGAGTAGGATTCCGGGATTGAATGACTGTAACGAGCTTCAAACTCCTGAAGGCTGGGCATTAGTGACAGACGCAAAAGAATCACGGGATTCTATTCCAACCTGATTGAGAACTGACAGATGATTAGTCGTGCTGTGACAGAGCATTTGGATCTTTTTCACTGAGAGGATGGGATGTAGCCATTGACGACGGTGATGTCCTACATATAGCTTGCCATGGAAAGGAGTAAGGAGAATTGGATGAAAGCAGTAGGAAAGCAGAGATTCAACAGGGACAAGCATCTCCATACGCTTATCTGAACTTCCCACCATTAATTTACATAAGTTTTTCTATCCTTTATTATTTAATTAAGTATCTCTTTATATTTTCCGAAAACCATAATCCATTTGATTCCGCCTGACTGGGATTTACAAGATGACCATAGCTTGCTTCATACCAACAATCTCTGTGGGATCGACCCTTACTCACGTAAGGTTTATTACTTGGACGACCCAGTACACTTGCTGGTTAGTTGAGCGAAGTTGTGGAAAGAAAGTGCTGAGTTAATAGATGCACATACCAAAGAGCCATTATTGATGATCACAATTTCGTCCACCAAGTTTTTGGTGCCGTTGCCGAGGATTGTTCGAGTATGGATAACTGACGGTTCATCTTGTTGCTCAGATTAGGTAATTTTCTTTTATTTTCTTTTCAAAAAAGTTTTCAAAATTCTTTCAAAAAAAAATTTCTTTATTTTTCATTTTTCCAAAAGAATATTTTCGAAAAAAATAATAAAAATACAAAAAAAATCATAAAATCATAAAAACCAAAAATATTTTGTGTTCTTGTTTGAGTCTTGAGTCAATTTTTCGAAAATTCATGCATTCATGGTGTTCTTCATGATCTTCAAGTTGTTCTTGACAAGTCTTCTTGTTTGATCTTGATGTTTTCTTGTTTTGTGTTGTTTGTTATTTTTCATATGCATTTTTCGTTTGTTAGAGTCCATGCATTAAAGATTTTTAAGTTTGGTGTCTTGCATGTTTTCTTTGCATCAAAAATTTTTCAAAATTATGTTCTTGATGTTCATCATGATCTTCAAAGTGTTCTTGGTGTTCATCTTGACATTCATAGTGTTCTTGCATGCATCATGTGTCTTGATCCAAAATTTTCAAGTTTTGGGTCATGTTTGTGTTTTTCTCTCTCCTCATTAAAAATTCAATAATAAAAAAAAATATCTTTTCCTTATCTCCCTTCAAATTTTCGAAATTTTGGGTTGACTTGGTAAAAAATTTTTAAAAATTAGCGGTTTCTTACAAGTCAAGTCAAATTTTCAATTTTTAAAATCTTATCTTTTCAAAACTTCTTCAAAAATCAAATCTTTTTCATTTTTATCTTAGTATTTTTGAAAATTCTTTAAAATATTTTTCAAAAATCTTTTTTTTTTAATTTTATTTCAAATTTTCGAAATTACACTAACAATTAATATGATTGATTCAACAATTTGAAGTTTGTTACTTTCTTGTTAAGAAAGGTTCAATCTTTAAATTCTAGAATCATATCTTTTAGTTTCTTGTTAGTTAAGTAATTAATTTTAATTTTAAAAATTAAATCTTCTTCAAAATATCTTTTTCTTAAAAATCTTATATTTTTATCATATCTTCTTATCTTATTTTCTTATCTTATCTTTTTATCATATCTTTTTCAAAATTTTATCTTTTTCAAAAAATTTGATTTCAAAATATTTTATCTAATTTCTTATCTTCTTATCTTTTCAAATTTGACTTTAATATCTTTTTCAACTAACTATTTGACTTTTTGTTTGTTTCTTATCTTTTTCAAAACCACCTAACTACTTCTCCTTCTCTAATTTTCGAAAATATCTCATCTTTTTTCAAAAATTCTTTTTAATTAATTAATTGTTTTAAAATTTAATTTAATTATATCTTATCTTAATTTTCGAAAATCATTAACTACTTTTTCAAAATTATTTTCGAATTCTCCCTCTCTTCTCTTCTTCTATTTATTTATTTATTTACTAACACTTCTCTTCACCTTTCTTTATCTCAAATCACTACCCCTATCCTTACCCTTGTGTTTGGATTATTCTTACATCTTCTCATTCTCATATTCCCTTCTTCTTCTACTAACATAAAGGAATCTCTATACTATGACATAGAGGATTCTTCTTTCTTTTCTTTTTCTCTTCTCTTTCATATGAGGAGGAACAAGGAAAAAGACACTCTTGTTGAAGCTGATCCAGAACCTGAAAGGACTCTGAAGAGGAAACTAAGAGAAGCTAAATTACAATAATCCAGAGGCAACCTTTCTGAAATTTTTGAACAAGAGAAGGAGATGGCAGCCGAACCCAACAACAATAATGCAAGGAGGATGCTTGGTGATTTTACTAAACCCACGTCCAAGTTTGATGGAGAAGCATCTCAATTCCTGCCATTGGAGCAAACAATTTTGAGCTGAAACCTCAACTAGTTGCTTTAATGCAACAGAACTGCAAGTTTCATGGACTTTCATCTGAAGATCCTTACCAGTTTTTAACTGAGTTATTGCAGATTTGTGAGACTGTTAAGATGAATGGAGTAGATCCTGAAGTCTATAGGCTCATGCTTTTCCCTTTTGCTGTAAGAGACAGAGCTAGAACATGGTTGGACTCACAACCTAAAGATAGCCTGAACTCCTGGGATAAGTTGGTCATGGCCTTCTTGGATAAATTCTTTCCTCCTCAAAAACTGAGCAAGCTTAAAACAAAAAGATGGTGAATCCCTCTATGAAGCTTGGGAAAGATACAAACAGATGACCAAAAAGTGTCCTTCTGACATTTTTCAGAATGGACCATATTAGATATATTCTATTATGGTCTATCTGAGTTTTCCAAAATGTCATTGGACCATTCTGCAGGTGGATCCATTCGCCTAAAGAAAATGCCTGCAGAAGCTCAAGAACGTATTGACATGGTTGCAAATAACCAATTCATGTACACTTCTGAGAGAAATTCCGTGAATAATGGGACGCCTAAGAGGAAGGGAGTTCTTAAAATTGATGCTCTGAATGCCATATTAGCTCAGAACAAAGTGTTGACTCAGCAAGTCAACATGATTTCTCAAAATCTGAATGGGTGGCAAAATGCATCTAACAATACTAAAGAGGCAGCTTCTGAAGAAGCTTATGATCCTGAGAACCCTGCAATAGCAAAGGTAAATTACATGGGTGAACCTTATGGAAACACCTATAATTCATCATGGAGAAATCATCCAAATTTCTCATGGAAGGATCAACAAAAGCCTCAACAAGGCTTTAATAATGGTGGAAGAAACAGGCTAAGCAATAACAAGCCTTTTCCATCATCTTCTCAGCAACAAACAGAGAATTCCGAACAGAGCTCCTCTAACTTATCAAACATAGTCTCTAATCTGTCTAAGGCCACTTTAAGTTTCATGAGTGAAACAAGATCCTCCATTAGAAATTTGGAGGCACAAGTGGGCCAGCTGAGTAAGAAAATCATTGAAACTCCTCCCAGTATTCTCCCAAGCAATACAGAAGAGAATTCGAAAGGAGATTGCAAGGCCATTGATGTAATCTATATGGCCGAATACACAAGGGAGGAGAAGGACGAAAATCCTAGTGAGGAAGACCTCCTAGGATGTCTCTCAAGCAAGAAGGAGTTCCCTATTGAGGACCGAAAGGAATCTGAGGTTCATATAGAGACCATAGAGATCCCACTAAATCTCCTTCTACCATTCATGAGCTCTGAAGACTATTCTTCCTCAGAAGAGGATGAAGATGTGACTGGAGAGCAAGTTGCTCAATATCTAGGAGCCATCATAAAGCTGAATGCCAAGTTGTTTGGTAATGAGACTTGGGAAGGTGAACCTCCCTTGCTCATTAGTGAACTAGATACATGGGTTCAGAAAACTTTACCTCAAAAGAAACAAGATCCTGGCAAATTCTTAATACCATGTACCATAGGCACCATGACCTTTAACAAGGCTCTGTGTGACCTGGGATCAGGCATAAATCTTATGCCACTCTCTGTAATGGAGAAACTATGGATCATTGAGGTACAGCCTGCCTTATTCTCATTACAATTGGCAGACAAGTCAGTAAGACAAGCTTATGGATTAGTGGAGGATGTGTTAGTAAAGGTTGAAGGCCTTTACATCCTTGCTGATTTCATAATCTTAGACACTAGGAAGGAGGAGGATGGATGCATCATCCTTGGAAGACCTTTCCTAGCCACAGCAGAAGCTGTGATAGATGTTAACAGAGGAGAATTAGTCCTTCAAATGAATGGGGACTACCTTGTGTTTAAAGCTCAAGGATCTCCCTCTGCAACCATGGAGAGGAAGCATGAAAAGCTTCTCTCAGTACAGTGTCAAACAGAGCCCCCACAGTCAAACTCTAAGTTTGGTGTTGGGAGGCCACAACCAAACTCTAAGTTTGGTGTTGAACCCCCATATCCAAACTCTAAGTTTGGTGTTGGGAGTCCACAACATTGACCTGATCACCTTTGTGGCTCCAAGAGAGCCCACTGTCAAGCTAGTGGCATTAAAAGAGCGCTTGTTGGGAGGCAACCCAATTTTTATTTATCTACTTTTATTTTATTTGATTGTTCTTTTGTGTTTTAGTAGGTTTATGATCATGTGGAGTCACGAAAAAAAATATTAAAATTAAAAATGGAATCAAAAACAGTAGAAGAAAAATCACACCCTGGAGGAAGGACTTACTGGCGTTTAAACGCCAGTAAGGTGCATCTGGCTGGCGTTCAACACCAGAACAGAGCATGGAGCTGGTGCTGAATGCCAGAAACAAGCAACATCCAGGCGTTCAAATGCCAGGAATGTGCTCTGAGGAAAGCTGGCGCTAAACGCCAGTAACAAGTAAGGAACGGGCGTTCAACACCAGAAATATGCTGCACATGGGCATTGAACGCCCAGAACATGCATCACTTCGGCGTTTAAACGCCAGAATGGTATGCTAAGACATTTTACATGCCTAATTGGTGCAGGGATGTTAATCCTTGACACCTCAGGATCTGTGGACCCCACAGGATCACCTCAGGATCTGTGGACCCCACAGGATCCCCACCTAACATATTTCCACCTCACCTCCTAATAATCCTATAACACACTTTCCCAAAAACCCTTCACCAATCACCTCAATCTCTCTTCCCAATTATCCCCTTCACCACTCACATCCATCCACTCTTCCCCATAAACCCCACCTACCTTAAACATTCAAAAATCTTTCCTACCCAAACCCACCCTAAATGGCCGAACCTACCCTCTCCCCCCTCCCTATATATACCCCTCCCTAAACCCTAAACACAACCCCCTCTTCTATACCTTAGCCGAAACCTACACCTCCCCTTCTCCTCCATATTTTCTTCTTCTTCTTCTTCTCTTCTTTCTTCTCTTACTCGAGGGCGAGCAATATTTTAAGTTTGGTGTGGTAAAAGCATAAGCTTTTTATTTTTCCATAACCATTGATGGCACCCAAGGCCGGAGAATCCTCTAGAAAAGGAAAAGGGAAGACAAAAGCTTCCACCTCCGAGTCATGGGAGATGGAAAGATTCATCTCCAAAGCCCATCACTAAGAAAAGGATGGAGCAAACAAGAGAGCCCACTCATGGAACCCAAGAGACGCATGAGGAAGCTCATCACCAAGAAATCCCAAAGATGCCTCAAGGGATACACTTTCCTCTCAACAACTATTGGGAACAACTCAACACTTCCCTAGAAGATTTGAGTTACAATGTGGAACAATTAAGGGTGAAACATCAAGAGTACTCCATCATTCTCCATGAAATTAGTGAAGACCAAAGAGCAATGAGGGAGGAGCAACAAAGGCAAGGAAGGGACATAGAAGAGCTTAAGGACATTGTTGGTCCTTCAAGAAGAAGACGCCACTAAGGTGGATTCATTCCTTGTTCTTATTTTCCTGCTTTCGGTTTTTATGTTATGTGTTCATCTATGTTTTGTGTCTCTACTTCATGATCATTAGTGTTTAGTAACTATGTCTTAAAGTTATAAATAAATTCCATGAATCCTTCACCTCTCTTAAATGAAAAATATTTCTAATTCAAAAGAACAAGAAGTACATGAATTTCGAAATCATCCTTGAATTTAGTTTAATTATATTGATGTGGTGACAATACTTTCTGTTTTCTGAATGAATGCCTGAATAGTGTATATTTTTGATCTTGTTGTTTATGAATGTTAAAATTGTTGGCTCTTGAAAGAATGATGAACAAAGAGAAATGTTATTGATGATCTGAAAAATAATGAAATTGATTCTTGAAGCAAGAAAAGGCAGTGAAAAAGCAAAAGCTTGCGAAAAAAAAGTTTGGCGAAAAAAAATAAAAATAGAAAGAAAAAGAAAAAGCAAGCAGAAAAAGCCAATAGCCCTTAAAACCAAAAGGCAAGGGTAAAAAGGATCCAAGGCTTTGAGCATCAATGGATAGGAGGGCCCAAGGAAATAAAAATTCAGGCCTAAGCGGCTAAATCAAGATGTCCCTAACCATGTGCTTGTGGCATGCAGGTCCAAGTAAAAAGCTTGAGACTGAGTGGTTAAAGTCGTGATCCAAAGCAAAAAGAGTGTGCTTAAGAGCTCTGGACACCTCTAATTGGGGACTCTAGCAAAGCTGAGTTACAATCTGAAAAGGTTCACCCAGTCATGTGTCTATGGCATTTATGTATCCGGTGGTAATACTGGAAAACAAAGTGCCTAGGGCCACAGCTAAGACTCATAAAAGTAGCTGTTTTCAAGAATCAACATACTTAACTAGGAGAATCAATAACACTATCCGAAATTCTAAGTTCCTAGAGAAGCCAATCATTCTAAATTTCAAAGGAAAAAGTGAGATGCCAAAACTGTTCAGAAGCAAAAAGCTACAAGTCCCACTCATCTAATTAGAATTAATATTCATTCATATTTTGGATTTATAGTATATTCTCTTCTTTTTATCCTAATTAATTCTCAGTTGCTTGGGGACAAGCAACAATTTAAGTTTGGTGTTGTGATGAGCGGAAAATTTTTACGCTTTTTGGCATTGTTTTTAGATAGTTTTTAGTAGGATCTAGCTACTTTTAAGGATGTTTTCATTAGTTTTTATATAAAATTCATATTTCTGGACTTTACTATGAGTTTGTGTGTTTTTCTGTGATTTCAGGTATTTTCTGGCTGAAATTGAGGGACCTGAGCAAAACTCTGATAAGAAGGCTGACAAAGTACTGCTGATGCTGTTGAATTCTGACCTCCCTGCACCCGAAATGGATTTTCTGGAGCTACAAAACTCCAAATGGCGCGCACTGAATGGCGTTGGAAAGTACACATCCAGAGCTTTCCAGCAACATATAATTGTCCATACTTTATTCGAGATTTGATGAGGTAAACTGGCGCTCAACGCCAGTTCCATGCTGCATTCTGGAGTAAAACGCCAGAAACACGTCACGAACCAGAGTTGAACGCCCAAAACACGTTACAACTTGGCGTTCAACTCCAAGAGAAGCCTCAGCTCGTGGATAGATCACGCTCAGCCCAAGCACACACCAAGTGGGCCCTGGAAGTGGATTTATGCATCAATTACTCACTCCTGTAAACCCTAGTAACTAGATTAGCATAAATAGAACTTTTTATTATTGTTTTAGATTTCTTTGATCATTCGGTCATGTGACCACATGGGGGCTGGCCATTCGACCATGCCTGAACATCTTTCACTTATATATTTTCAACGGTGGAGTTTCTACACACCATAGATTAAGGGTGTGCAGCTCTGCTGTACCTCCACTTTTAATGCAATTACTACTATTTCCTATTCAATTCCATTTATTCCTTTTCTAAGATATTCGTTGCACTTCAACTTGATGAATGTGATGATCCGTGACACTCATCATCATTGTCACCTATGAACGCGCGTGATTGACAACCACTTCCGTTCTACCTGAGTCCGGACGCATATCTCTTGGATTCTTTAATCAAAATCTTCGTGGTATAAGCTAGAATTGATGGCGGCATTCATGGAAAGCCAGAAAGTCTAACCTTGTTTGTGGTATTCCAAGTAGGATTCCGGGATTGAATGACTGTGACGAGCTTCAAACTCCTGAAGGCTGGGCGGTAGTGACAAACGCAAAAGAATCACGGGATTCTATTCCAACCTGATTGAGAATCGACAGATGATTAGCCGTGCTGTGACAGAGCATTTGGACCTTTTTCACTGAGAGGATGGGATGTAGCCATTGACGACAGTGATGCCCTACTGATGAGCAGATAATTTATACGCTTTTTGGCATTGTTTTCATATAGTTTTTAGTAAGTTTAAGCTACTTTTAGGGATGTTTTCATTAGTTTTTATGTTAAATTCACATTTCTGGACTTTACTATGAGTTTGTGTGTTTTTCTGTGATTTCAGGTAAATTCTGACTGAAATTGAGGGATTTGAGCAAAACTCTGAAGAAGGCTGACAAAAGGACTGCTGATGCTGTTGGATTCTGACCTCCCTGCACTCGAAATAGATTTTCTGGAGCTACAGAACTCCAATTGGCGCGCTCTCAACGGCGTTGGAAAGTAGACATCCAGGGCTTTCCAGCAATATATAATAGTCCATACTTTATTCGAAGAATAACGACGTAACTTGGCGTTAAACGCCAAGTACACGCTGCTGTCTGGAGTTAAACGCCAGAAAAACGTCATGATCCGGAGTTGAACGCCCAAAACACGTCATAACCTGGAGTTTGACGCCAAGAAATGCCTTAGCTCGTGAATTCATCAAGCTCAGCCCAAGCATACACCAAGTGGGCCCCGGAAGTGGATTTATGCATCAATTACTTACTCATGTAAACCCTAGTAGCTAGTCTAGTATATATAGGACATTTATCTATTGTATTAGACATCTTTGATCTCAGTTTTGTCTTATTCTTCATCTTAGGGGATCATTGATCACGTTTAGGGAGGCTGGCCATTCGGCCATGCCTGAACCTTTTGCTTATGTATTTTCAACGGTGGAGTTTCTGCACACCATAGATTAAGGGTGTGGAGCTCTGCTGTACCTCAAGTATTAATGAAATTCTATCTTCTTTTATTCAAATCTCTTCTATTCTTATTCCAAGATATTCATTCGTACCCAAGAACATGATGAATGTGATGAGTCAAATTACCCTCATTATTATTCTCACTTATGAACGTATGTGATTGACAACCACTTCCGTTCTACATGCAACCGAGCTTGAATGTGTATCTCTTAGATTCCCCAACAGAATCTTCGTGGTATAAGCTAGATAGATGGCGGCATTTATGAGGGTCCGGAAAGTCTCACCTTGTCTGTGGTATTCCGAGTAGGATCCTGGGAATCCGGAAAGTCTAACCTTGTCTGTGGTGTTCCGACTAGGATTCCGGTAATGAATGACCGTGACGTGCTTCAAACTTTAACCTGCTGGGCGTTAGTGACAGACGCAAAAGAGGGATTCTATTCCAGTAGGAGCGGGAACCAACCGGTGATTAGCCGTACTGTGACAGAGTGCGTTAGCATAGTTTTCACTGCGAGGATGGGATGTAGCCATCAGCCATGGGTGATGCCTCCAGACTGGTTAGCTGTGCGAGTGACAGCCGCACAGGTTATTTCCCCGTGAGGAATGAAAGTAGCCACAGTTGATGGTGAACCCCTATACAAAGCTTGCCATGGAAAGGAGTAAGAAGGACTGAGTAGAAGGAGTAGGAGAGCAGGCGTCCAAGAGCTCTACAGCATCTCCATCCGCTTATCTGAAATTCCCACCAATGAATCTGCATAAGTATCTTTATCCCTTTCATTATTTCTATTTTCGAAAACCCATAAAACTATTTTAAATCTGCCTAACTGAGATTTGCAAGGTGACCATAGCTTGCTTCATACCAACAATCTCTGTGGATTCGACCCTTACTCACGTAAGGTTTATTACTTGGACGACCCAGTACACTTGCTGGTTAGTTGAACGGAGTTGTGAAAATAAACAATGCCCTCAGAGTATACATCCTACAAGTAAAAAGAACAAGTGATCACAATTTCGTCCACCAAGTTTTTGGCGCCGTTGCCGGGGATTGTTCGAGTATGGACAACTGACGGTTCATCTTGTTGCTCAGATTAGGTAATTTTCTTTTCAAAAATCTTTTTCAAAATTTTTCTTTCCTTTTTCGTTTTCCAAAAATGTTTTTCGAAAAAAATCAATAAAAATACAAAAAAAAAATAGAAAATCATAAAAATCAAAAATATTTTGTGTTTCTTGTTTGAGTCTTGAGTCAAATTTTTAAGTTTGGTGTCAATTGCATGCTTTTAAAATTTTTCTTGCATTTTTCGAAAATCTCATGCATTCATAGTGTTCTTCATGATCTTCAAGTTGTTCTTGACAAGACTTCTTGTTTGATCTTGATGATTTCTTGTTTTGTGTTGTTTGTTGTTTTTCATGTGCATTTTTGCATTCATATTTTCCATGCATTAAAGATTTCTAAGTTTGGTGTCTTGCATGTTTTCTTTGCATCAAAAATTTTTCAAAATCATGTTCTTGATGTTCATCATGATCTTCAAAGTGTTCTTGGTGTTCATCTTGACATTCATAGCATTCTTGCATGCATTCATTGTTTTGATCTAAAAATTTCATGCATTGAGTATTTTTGTTGTTTTTCTCTTTCATCATTAAAATATTCAAAAAATCAAAAAAATATCTTTTCCTTATTTTCCTCCAAAATTTCGAAATTTTGGGTTGACTTGGTCAAAAATTTTCAAAATTAGTTGTTTCTTACAAGTCAAGTCAAAATTTCAATTTTAAAAATCTTATCTTTTCAAAATCTTTTTCAAAAATCATATCTTTTTCATTTTTTATATAATTTTTGAAAATTTCAAAAATTATTTTTCAAAATATTTTCAAAATCTTTTTCTTATCTTTATATCAAATTTTCGAAAATTAGCTAACAAGTAATGTGATTGGTTCAAAAATTTGAAGTTTGTTACTTTCTTGTTAAGAAAGGTTCAATCTTTAAGTTCTAGAATCTTATCTTGTAGTTTCTTGTTAGTTAAGTAATTTTAAAAATTAAATCTTTTTCAAAATATCTTTTTCTTAAAACTTTTATTTTATCTTTTATCTTATCTTTTTCAAAAATCTTATCTTTTTCAAAATTTGATTTCAAAATATCTTATCTAACTTCTTATCTTCTTATCTTTTTCAAAATTTGATTTCAAAATCTTTTTCAATCAACTAACTAACTTTTTGTTTGTTTCTTATCCTTTTCAAAACCACCTAACTACTTTTCCCTCTCTAATTTTCGAAAATTCTCCCTCTCTTTTTCAAAAATTCTTTTTGTTTTAAATTTTAATTTTAATTATATTTTTTCTTTGATTTTCGAAAATTACTAACCTCTTTTTTCAAAAAATTATTTTCGAAAATGCTATTCTCTTCTCTTCTTCTATTTTAATTATTAGTTACTAACACTTCTTCTCACCTCTCTTCATCTAAGAATCCAAACCTCTTATATCCCTTGTATTTGGATTCTTTACCTCTTTCTTCTTCTACTAACATAAGGGAATCTCTATACTGTGACATAGAGTATTCCTCTTTCTTTTCTTGTTTTCTTCTCTTTCTTATGAGCAGGAACAAGGATAAAGGCACTCTTGTTGAAGCTGATCCAGAACCTGAAAGGACTCTGAAGAGAAAATTAAGAGAAGCTAAATTACAACAATCCAGAAACAACCTTTCAAAAATTTTTGAACAAGAGAAGGACATGGCAGCCGAAAATAATAATAATAATGCAAGGAGAATGCTTGGTGACTTCACAAAACCAACGTCCAGGTTTGATGGAAGAAGCATCTCCATTCCTGCCATTGGAGCCAATAACTTTGAGCTTAAGCCTCAACTAGTTGCATTAATGCAACAAAACTGCAAGTTTTATGGACTTCCATCTGAAGATCCTTATCAGTTTTTAACTGAATTCTTGCAGGTCTGTGATACTGTAAAGACGAATGGAGTTAATCCTGAAGTCTACAGACTCATGCTTTTCCCTTTTGCTGTAAGAGACAGAGCTAGAATATGGTTGGATTCACAACCTAAGGATAGCCTGGACTCCTGGGATAAGCTGGTCACTGCCTTCTTGGATAAATTCTTTCCTCCTCAAAAGCTGAGCAAGCTGAGAGTGGATGTTCAAACCTTCAAACAAAAAGATGGTGAATCCCTCTATGAAGCTTGGGAAAGATACAAGCAGCTGACCAAGAGATGTCCATCTGACATGTTTTCAGAATGGACCCTATTAGATATATTCTATTATGGTCTCTCTGAATTTTCGAAAATGTCACTGGACCATTCTGCAGGTGGATCTATTCACCTGAAGAAAATGCCTGAAGAGGCTCAAGAACTCATTGACATGGTTGCAAACAACCAGTTCATGTATACCTCTGAGAGGAATTCCGTGAATAATGGGGTCCCTCAGAAGAAAGGAGTTCTTGAAATTGATGCTCTGAATGCCATACTGGCTCAGAACAAAGTGTTGACTCAACAGGTCAACATGATCTCTCAAAATCTGAATGGATTGCAACATGCATCCAACAGTACTAGAGAGGTAGCTTCTGAAGAAGCTTATGATCCTGAGAACCCTGCCATGGCAGAGGTTAATTATCTGGGTGAACCATATGGAAATACCTATAACCCATCATGGAGAAATCATCCAAATTTCTCATGGAAGGATCAACAAAAACCTCAACAAGGTTTTAACAATGGTGGACGCAATAGGCTGAATAATAGTAAGCCATATCCATCATCTTCTCAGCAACAGACAGAGAATGCTGAACAAAACAATTCTAATTTAGCTAATATAGTCTCTGATCTGTCAAAGGCCACTTTCAGTTTCATGAATGAAACCAGATCTTCCATTAGAAATTTGGAGGCACAAGTGGGCCAGCTGAGTAAGAAAGTTATTGAAACTCCTCCCAGTACTCTCCCAAGCAATACAGAAGAAAATCCAAAAGGAGAGTGCAAAGCCATTGACTTAGTCAACATGGCCGAATGCACAAAGGAGGAGGAGGATGAAAATCCCAGTGAGGAAGACCTCCTGGGACGTCCTCCAAGCAAGAAGGAGCTTCCTAATAAGGATCCTGAGGAATCTGAGGCTCACACAGAGACCATAGAGATTCCACTAAATCTCCTTCTGCCATTCATGAGCTCTGACTATTATTCATCCTCTGAAGAGGATGAAGATGTGACTGGAGAGCAAGTTGCTCAATATCTAGGAGCTATCATGAAACTGAATGCCAAGCTATTTGGTAATGAGACTTGGGAAAGTGAACCTCCCTTGCTCATTAGTGATTTGGATACTTGGATTCAGGAAACTCTACCTCAAAAGAAACAAGATCCTGGCAAGTTCTTAATACCTTGCACCATTGGCACCATGAGCTTTGAGAAAGCTCTATGTGATCTTGGATCAGGAATAAACCTTATGCCACTCTCTGTAATGGAGAAGCTAGGGATCATTGAGGTACAACCTGCCTTGTTCTCATTACAATTGGCAGACAAGTCCATGAGAGAAGCTCATGGGATAGTAGAGGACGTGCTAGTAAAGGTTGAAGGCCTTTACATCCCTACTGATTTCATAATCCTAGACACTAGAAGGAAGATGATGAATGCATCATCCTAGGAAGACCTTTCCTAGCCACAGCAGGAGCTGTGATAGATGTCAATAGAGGAGAGTTAGTCCTTCAATTGAATGGAGAATACCTTGTGTTTCAAGCACATGGCCATCCCTCTGTGACAAAAGAGAGTAAGCATGAAAAGCTTCTCTCAGTTCAAGGTCAAGAAGAGCCCACACAGTCAAACTCTAAGTTTGGTGTTGTGAGGCCACAACCAAACTCTAAGTTTGGTGTTCAAACCCCATATCCAAACTCTAAGTTTGGTGTTGGGACTAGACAACATTGACTTGATTGCTCTGTGGCTCCATGAGAGCCACTGTCAAGCTATTGACATTAAAGAAGCGCTTGTTGGGAGGCAACCCAATTTTATTTATCTAATTTTATTTTATTTTGTTTTGGTGTTATTTTTGTGTTGAATTAGGTACATGATCATGAGGAGTCACGAAAAAATCAAAAAAATTAAAAACAGAGTCAAAAACAGAAGAAAAAAAATTTTCACCCTGGAGGACGCACGGGCCGGCGTTCAACGCCCAGAAGATGCATCTGGCCGGCGTTCAACGCCAGAACAGAGCATCTTTCTGGCGCTGAACGCCCAAAACAAGCAACATCCTGGCGTTTAACGCCAGGATGCGCACGCAGAGGACAATCTGGCGCTGAACGCCAGAAACAAGCTTGAAACTGGCGTTCAACGCCAGAAACAAGCATTACATGGGCGTTTAACGCCCAGAACATGCACCAATGGGCGTTTGAACGCCAGAATGGTGCATGAAGGCAATTTACACGCCTATAGGGTGAAGGAATGGTATTTCTTTTTACCTCAGGACCTGTGGACCCCACAGGATCCCCACCTCAGGATCTGTGGACCCCACAGGATCCCCACCTACCCAATTCTCACCTCCCCTCTTAATCCTACTTTTGTGATTTGAATATCCATGTCACAATTCCCAATACCCTTCACCAATCACCTCAACTCCTCTTCCCAATTACCCCATGCACCATTCACATCAACCTCCTCTTCCCCATAAACCCCACCTACCCCCACTACATTCAAATTCAATTTTCCACCCTTTCCCACCCAAAATGGCCGAAACCTAACCCTCCCCCCTCCCTATAAATACCTCTCCTTTCTTCTTCATTTTCACACAACACTACCCATTCTTCTCTCATATAGCCGAACCCACTTCTCTCCCTCTCTTCCAATTTCTCTTCTTCTTCTTCTTCTACTCTTCTTTTCTTTTTGCTCGAGGACGAGCAAATTTTAAGTTTGGTGTGGTAAAAAGCCTAGCTTTTTATTTTTCATTCACCATCAATGGCACCCAAAACCGGAGTTTCCTCAAGAAAAGGAAAAGGGAAGGCAAAAGCTTCCACTTCCGAATCATGGGAAAAGGAGAGATTCATCTCCAAGAGCCACCAAGACCACTTCTATGATGTTGTGGTAAAGAAGAGGGTGATCCCTGAGGTCCCCTTCAAGCTCAAAAAGAATGAGTATCCGGAAATCCGACATGAGATCCAAAGAAGAGGGTGGGAAGTCATCACCAACCCCATGCAACAAGTCGGATTATTGATGGTTCAAGAGTTCTATGCTAATGCATGGATCACTAGGAACCATGATCAAAGTATGAACCCGAATCCAAAGAACTATCTCACAATGGTTCGGGGGAAATACTTAGATTTCAGTCCGGAAAATGTGAGGTTGGCGTTTCATCTACCCATGATGCAAGGTGATGAACGCCCCTACACAAGGAGGGTCAACTTCAACCAAAGGTTGGACCAAGTCCTAATGGACATTTGTGTGGAAGGCGCCCAATGGAGAGTAGACTCCAAAGGCAAACCGGTCCAACTAAGAAGACTGGACCTCAAGCCTGTAGCTAGAGGATGGTTGGAGTTCATCCAAAGATCCATCATCCCTACAAGCAACCGATCTGAAGTTACTGTGGATCGGGCCATCATGATTCATAGCATTATGATTGGAGAGGAAGTAGAGGTTCATGAAGTCATAGCCAATGAACTCTACAAAATAGCCGACAAGCCTTCATACATGGCACGGCTAGCCTTCCCCCACCTCATATGCCATCTATGTTATTCAGCCGGAGTTATCATAGATGGAGATGTCTCCATTGAAGAAGACAAGCCCATCACCAAGAAAAGGATGGAGCAAACAAGGGAAGTCCCTCACGGCCCCCAAGGAGAACATGAGGAGATTCATCAACAAATGCCTCATGGAATGCACTTTCCTCCCAACAACTATTGGGAGCAACTCAGTACCTCCTTAGAAGACTTGAGCCAAAACGTGGAACAACTAAGGGTGGAACACCATGAACACGCCCTCACCCTCCAAGAAATAAGAGAAGATCAAAGAGCTATGAGGGAGGAGCAACAAAGGCAAGGAAGGGACATAGAAGAGTTGAAGAACATCATTGGTCCTTCAAGAAGAAGACGCCACTAGAGGTGGATTCATTCCTTGTTCTTTATTTTCTTTCTGTTTTCGGTTTTTAAGTGTTATGTTTGTCTATGTTTTTTGTGTTTCTACTTCATGATCATTAGTGTGTAACCATGCCTTAAAGCTATGAATAAAATCCATTAGTCCTTCACCTCTCTTAAAAGAAAAATGTTTTAATTCAAAAGAACAAGAAGTACATAATTTTCGAAATTATTAGTGAATTTAATTTAATTATATTGATGTGGTGGCAATAATTTTTGTTTTCTGAATGAATGAATGAACAGTGCATATTTTTGATCTTGTTGTTTATGAGTGTTAAAATTGTTGGTTCTTGAAAGAATGATGAACAAAGAGAAATGTTATTGATGATCTGAAAAACATCATGAATTTGATTCTTGAAGCAAGAAAAAGCAGTGAAAAAAAAAAAAAAGAGTGGCGAAAATTTTAGCAAAGATCCAAGGCTTTGAGCATTAATGGACAGGAGGGCCCAAGGAAATTAAAAATCCAGGCCTAAGCGGCTAAATCAAGCTGTCCCTAACCATGTGCTTGTGTCATGAAGGTCCAAGTGAAAAGCTTGAGACTGAATGGTTAAAGTCGTGATCCAAAGCTAAAGAGTGTGCTTAAGAGCTCTGGACACCACTAACTGGGGACTCTAGCAAAGCTGAGTCACAATCTGAAAAGGTTCACCCAGTTATGTGTCTGTGGCATTTATGTATCCGGTGGTAATACTGGAAGACAAAGTGCTTAGGGCCACGGCCAAGACTCATAAAGTAGCTGTGTTCAAGAATCAACATGCCTAACTAGGAAAGTCAATAACACTATCTGAAATTCTAAGTTCCTAGAGAAGCCAATCACTCTAAACTTCAAAGGAAAAAGTGAGATGCCAAAACTGTTCAGAAGCAAAAAGCTACAAGTCCCGCTCATATAATTAAATTAATATTCATTGATATTTTGGAATTTATAGTATATTCTCTTCTTTTTATCCTATTTGATTTTCAGTTGCTTGGGGACAAGCAACAATTTAAGTTTGGTGTTGTGATGAGCGGATAATTTATACGCTTTTTGGCATTGTTTTCATATAGTTTTTAGTAAGTTTAAGCTACTTTTAGGGATGTTTTCATTAGTTTTTATGTTAAATTCACATTTCTGGACTTTACTATGAGTTTGTGTGTTTTTCTGTGATTTCAGGTAAATTCTGACTGAAATTGAGGGATTTGAGCAAAACTCTGAAGAAGGCTGACAAAAGGACTGCTGATGCTGTTGGATTCTGACCTCCCTGCACTCGAAATAGATTTTCTGGAGCTACAGAACTCCAATTGGCGCGCTCTCAACGGCGTTGGAAAGTAGACATCCAGGGCTTTCCAGCAATATATAATAGTCCATACTTTATTCGAAGAATGACGACGTAACTTGGCGTTAAACGCCAAGTACACACTGCTGTCTGGAGTTAAACGCCAGAAAAACGTCATGATCCGGAGTTGAACGCCCAAAACACGTCATAACCTGGAGTTTGACGCCAAGAAATGCCTTAGCTCGTGAATTCATCAAGCTCAGCCCAAGCATACACCAAGTGGGCCCCGGAAGTGGATTTATGCATCAATTACTTACTCATGTAAACCCTAGTAGCTAGTCTAGTATATATAGGACATTTATCTATTGTATTAGACATCTTTGATCTCAGTTTTGTCTTATTCTTCATCTTAGGGGATCATTGATCACGTTTATGGAGGCTGGCCATTCGGCCATGCCTGAACCTTTTGCTTATGTATTTTCAATGGTGGAGTTTCTGCACACCATAGATTAAGGGTGTGGAGCTCTGCTGTACCTCAAGTATTAATGAAATTCTATCTTCTTTTATTCAAATCTCTTCTATTCTTATTCCAAGATATTCATTCGTACCCAAGAACATGATGAATGTGATGAGTCAAATTACCCTCATTATTATTCTCACTTATGAACGTATGTGATTGACAACCACTTCCGTTCTACATGCAACCGAGCTTGAATGTGTATCTCTTAGATTCCCCAACAGAATCTTCGTGGTATAAGCTAGATAGATGGCGGCATTTATGAGGGTCCGGAAAGTCTCACCTTGTCTGTGGTATTCCGAGTAGGATCCTGGGAATCCGGAAAGTCTAACCTTGTCTGTGGTGTTCCGACTAGGATTCCGGTAATGAATGACCGTGACGTGCTTCAAACTTTAACCTGCTGGGCGTTAGTGACAGACGCAAAAGAGGGATTCTATTCCAGTAGGAGCGGGAACCAACCGGTGATTAGCCGTACTGTGACAGAGTGCGTTAGCATAGTTTTCACTGCGAGGATGGGATGTAGCCATCAGCCATGGGTGATGCCTCCAGACTGGTTAGCTGTGCGAGTGACAGCCGCACAGGTTATTTCCCCGTGAGGAATGAAAGTAGCCACAGTTGATGGTGAACCCCTATACAAAGCTTGCCATGGAAAGGAGTAAGAAGGACTGAGTAGAAGGAGTAGGAGAGCAGGCGTCCAAGAGCTCTACAGCATCTCCATCCGCTTATCTGAAATTCCCACCAATGAATCTGCATAAGTATCTTTATCCCTTTCATTATTTCTATTTTCGAAAACCCATAAAACTATTTTAAATCTGCCTAACTGAGATTTGCAAGGTGACCATAGCTTGCTTCATACCAACAATCTCTGTGGATTCGACCCTTACTCACGTAAGGTTTATTACTTGGACGACCCAGTACACTTGCTGGTTAGTTGAACGGAGTTGTGAAAATAAACAATGCCCTCAGAGTATACATCCTACAAGTAAAAAGAACAAGTGATCACAATTTCGTCCACCACCTACATACAGCTTGCCATGGAAAGGAGTAAGGAGAATTGGATGAAAGCAGTAGGAAAGCAGAGATTCAACAGGGACAAGCATCTCCATACGCTTATCTGAAATTCCCACCATTAATTTACATAAGTATTTCTATCCTTTAGTATTTAATTAAGTATCTCTTTATATTTTCCGAAAACCATAATCCATTTGATTCCGCCTGACTGGGATTTACAAGATGACCATAGCTTTCTTCACACCAACAATCTCTGTGGGATCGACCCTTACTCACGTAAGGTTTATTACTTGGACGACCCAGTACACTTGCTGTTTAGTTGAGCGAAGTTGTGGAAAGAAAGTGCTGAGTTAATAAATGCACATATCAAAGAGCCATTATTGATGATCACAATTTCGTCCACCAGTAGTCTACTCGCATCTCCGGCTCAAGTTTCCAAGTGTGCTCCTCAATACCAGCTCGACTCCAAGCCACTTTGACTAATGGAACCTCCTTCCTGTGCAACCGTTTAATACTCGTGTCATCGATTCTGATCGGAGTCACCAGTAGAGTCAAGTATTCCCTTAACTGGACCGATTCAGGTTCTAACACATGGCTAGCATCAAGAGTATACTTCCGAAGCTACGACATGGGAAATACGTTGTGCAGGTTCAAAAGGAGAAGCGGTAGAGCCATCTGATACGCCACCGGTCCAACCCTCTCAAGAATCTAAAACGGACCAATGTATTGAGGATTCAGCTTCTTCGTCTTAATCGCTCTACCTACTTCTGTTGTTGGAGTAACCTTAAGGAAATCATAGTCTCCTTCCTCAAGCTCTAAGGGCTTCCACCTCTGATCGGCGTAACTCTTCTGACGGCTCTAAGCAGTGAGCATCCTAACTCTAATTTTCTTAACCTGTTCAGTAGTTTTAGCTATCATCTCAGAGCCCAACAAGCTTTTCTCCCTAGCTTCATACCAGCATAGAAGAGATTGACATTTTTACCCATACAGAGCCTCATATGGAGTTATTCTGATGCTCGCATGGTAACTATTATTGTACGCAAACTCCACTAGCTGCATATACTGATCCCTGCTCGCCGGCTAGTCCAAAACACCAGCCCTTAACATTTGCTCTAGGGTTTGGATCATCCTCTCAGATTCATCATCTTTTTGAGGATGGTAAGCCATACTCAAGCTTAATCGGGTTTCGAAAGCTTTCTGAAATGCACCACAAAACCTTGAAGTGAAATGGGGATCTCTGTCAGAAATTATGGTTGTAGGCACACCATGGAGTCTCACAATCTACTTTATATACAGGCGCGCTAACTCTTCAAGAGTATAGTTCGTCCGAATGGGTAGAAAGTGGGCCAACTTCGTCAGCCGATCCACAATTACCCAGACAGCATCAAAACCGGTCCTAATCCTCTGCAACCCCGACACAAAATCCATCACAATATTCTCCGACTTCCATTGCGGAACCTCCAAGGGTTGCAATGTCCTGAAAGGTCTTTGGTGTTCAATCTTCACCTTTTGACAAGTTAAGCACTTTGAGACATATTCTGCCACATCATTCTTCATACCAGGCCACCAGAACATAGCCTTTAGATCGTTGTACATCTTAGTACTCCCCGGGTGAATAGAGAATCCACTTTTGTGTGCTTCCTTTAAGATATCTGGCCATAAAGTCCCATCATCTGGCAC
Organism: Arachis hypogaea; assembly: GCF_003086295.3. Classification (NCBI taxonomy): domain Eukaryota; kingdom Viridiplantae; phylum Streptophyta; class Magnoliopsida; order Fabales; family Fabaceae; genus Arachis; species Arachis hypogaea. The sequence continues at coordinate 48,309,810 of NC_092045.1, forward strand.
AATGATCATACCCTTGAATCTCCATAGCCCATCTTGATCCCATGACACTCTCTACTACTTTCGTTGCTCAATAGCTGGTAACACCTTCGGTAACACGTCATCATTTTGATGAGCCTTTAGGAGTTCGGATTTAAAATCACTTAAGATTTGTAATCAACTCAAACGTAGAGTTCCAGCCACTTCTTAAACACCGATCTTTAGACTCTTAAATGCCTTGAGAAACTCCTCTTCTCAAAGCATCATCCAAGAAGCATACAACGACTTTCGACTCAACGCATCCGCCACAACATTCGCTTTCCCTGGATGGTAATTCAACTCAAAGTTGTAGTCTTTCGGTAACTCCATCCACCTTCTCTTTCGCATATTAAGATTTTTCTGATCAAACAGGTATTTCAAGCTCTTGTGATAAAAGAAAACTCAGAACTTAACCTCGTAGAGATAATGCCTCCACACCTTTAGCACAAACACAACCACAGCGAGTTTCAGTCCGTACATCGAGTAATTAACTTTGTGAGGTCTCAACTGCCGTAAGGCATACGCTACCACATTCTGGTGCTGCATCAGCACGCACCCCAGACCCTTTAGTAAGGCATCACAATATATCTCAAATGGTTCATTCAGCTCAGGTGGTTAACTTTTGCTTCAACGCTTGAAAGCTCTCCTCGAACTCAGAAATCCAAACAAATGGTGCGTCCTTGCAGGTTAACTTTGTCAATCGCAAAGCTATTTACGAAAATCCTTTGATGAATCTCCGATAGTAGTCAGCTAAGCCCAGAAAACTCCTTATCTCAGTTACTGAGGTTGGTCTCCCCCAATCCATCACTGCTTCTACCTTAGAAGGATCTACTGTTATCCCCTATTAACTCACTACATGGCCGAGAAACTTTATCTCGTCTTTCCAAAATTCACATTTAGACAGTTTCGCATAGAGTTTCCTTTCCTTTATAATCCAAAACCACTGCAGGAGCGTTTGTCAACCCAAAAGACATTACTGTGTACTTTTAGTGACCATAATGTGTCTTGAAAGTGGTCTTAGGGATGTCCTCATCTCTCACCCTTATCTGGTGATAACTAGATCGTAAATCAATATTGGAGAAAACCCCAGCTCCTTATAACTGATCCATGAGATCGTCAATCCTCGGCAGCGGGTACTTATTCTTTATTGTGACCTTATTCAGTTGCCTGTAATCCATACAGAGCTGCATACTCCCATCTTTCTTCTTCACTAGTAACACCGGCGCTCCCCACGAAGAGACACTAGGGTAGATAAAGCGTTTACTCATCAAGTCTTCCAACTGATCCTTGAGTACGACCATTTCTAAATGCGACATTCTGTAAGGGGCAATCTAGATTGGTCCTGTCCCTGGTTCCAACTCAATCGCAAATTTAACCTCTCGGGCAGGAGGGAATTCCTCAATGTCATCCGAAAACACTTCAGGAAATTCACAAACAACTGGGATTTGTTCTAAATTTTCTTCTTCACCCGACACACTCGCAATCAATAGCATAACACCTTGACATTCCTGTCCCGAACAATTTACTACCACATAGTTTACGTAACATTCATTTACCACAACCGGCCCTTTTGACCCTTTTGGCATGAAATGCAACGATTTCTTAAAACAGTTCAGCAAAACTTGGTTTTTAGACAACCATTCCAATCCCAAGATAAGATCAAGGCCGATCATCAGCAAACAAATTAAATCATGGATAAAATCACGCTGCTTGACCCTAAATGAAGCTTGTGGTCATCCTAGCCTAGTCACCATGGCTTCATGGGTGGCATTATACACCTTCAAATCGTAGCCCAAAACCACAATCTTCAATCCTAACTCACTAGTTTTTTTGAATGCAATGAATTAATGTGTTGCTCCCGAAACAAATAAAGCATTTAAAATTTAAACCGCCATTTCACATTTACCTCGGATAAGTGTATCGGACCCCTCGGCACCCACAGCTGAGGTAGTGAATACCCAACCAGGTTGCTGTGCTCTCCCAGTACCTTGCTTCTATTTCTCCGGATAGTTTGAGGCTTTATGCCCTGGCTTGCCCCAAGAATAGCACAAAGCCCCATCCATCATTGCACGAGACTCCCGGATGGTAACTCCCGCACCGAGCACAAGCTTGCTCGTTCTGGTGCTGCTTCCCAAATCTTCTCCCCTGAAAGTTGTTGTTGTTGTTGGGCCTTCTAAAATTATTCTGACCCTGAGTCTGGTGTGATACAAAGCCTCCTCACTTGAAAACGGACCTCTAGGAGCAAAACTCTTCCCTCTGTTCTACAGAAAAGGTCCCCTATGTCTTCCTCTTTCTACAGCTGCCTTTTTCACACACTCTTCAATGACCCTGCTCTTATTCACCAACTAAGAGAAAGTCTAAATCTCCATAGGCCCTACTGAACTGAAGATATCACTTTGGAGCCCTCCTTCATACTTGATGCACTTTCACATTAAGAAGGTTGCTAGTGTCATCGGACCTTGAGCTCTATTTCTGCCATTGCCATTGTTATTTATCTGTTGTCTAAGAGCCTCCGCAGTGGCCTGCACAGCAGCAGCCATGTTTTCCAATGCCGCTATAAAGTTTACCGGGTTATTCAGGTTGGTTTCTGGTCCTTGAGTACCAGTACGTCCTCTCCTACGGCCCCGTCCGCGTCCACGGTGCTCTATTTAGTCCATATACACACCAAACAATCGATATCAATCAAGTTGATCAGTCTCAATATCGGAAGTCTAGTGCTTCAAAGTCCCAAATGCATGCTCATGAATGTTTATGCCAATTATATCAGTCAGATATCCTACCAGCACATAAACACAAACACAGAGAGTGAACAGAAGCATAGTCAGTCTGTTCCACAGGCTCTATAGAAACAAACTGCTCTGATACCATAATGTAACACCCTATCACACAGAGCCTTATACTTAAGTCATAAAACAGATGTGGCGAGGTATTATGACCTCTAAAAGTAAAATTTAGTAAGTATAGTAGTGTGAAAAATGTTTATAACTAGGAGCCTTTGAAGAAAAAGGTGTAAATCAAAATAGTTAAATCGTAAAGCACAACACTCCGATCGATAACGTAAACGAAACAGCGAAAGGATAAGTTATCGCGAGAAGATATACAAGAGAGTGCCAAAAATACAAATATAAAGGCTCAAGACTCGGTTTGCAAAGATAACCGGTCCGAGCATAGAATTATACATACATATATAAAGTAGGAGAACCCAAAAGACAAGTTACAGAACCTATTTCTCCAAAATAGCCTATAAGAGGAGTCAATACAGTATATATGTAAACAGTGGAGAATATAAGTATCTAAGCAAGTACATAAAAATCAAAATAAAAGTCCCGAGAACTAAGGATCTTCGCCAAAACAAAAATCTCTAGCATGCCTCAATGAGGAGTCTCACGTCCAGCATCTGAAAACCACAAAATCTGCATGGGTGAGAACCAGAGGTTCTCAGTATAGTAACAATGCCCAAATAATTAACATGTAATGTCCTGGGAAAGCCGAAGGTAATCCTAGAACTCCCAATTCATAATTAAAGCATATGATATACTAAATCATTACAAATTAAAATAGGCGAACCAAGGATCTCCAGTCTAACTAAATGTCCCCTTCCAAACCCTTCAAACCTCCCAACTGCCAATAGTAATTTGATATGCAAACAAAATTATATCACACAAGGAAATGCACAAATAGGAAGCAGATATGGCAGTTAGACAATTAGAAAGTAATGATGCAATCAATTAGGCATTCCAAACAATTCACATATAATGCATATGATGTATGCATGTTCTAGTGGTTTATGAGTCTCATCTGTCGGTTATAAAGCCAACACGACAAGTCCTGATAGCTAACCATTGGACTGTTCCTCTGTCGTGCATCCCCAACCTGAGTTATCTACAACATAATCATAATTCACATCCAATACCCTCACTAGTGTATATTCACGAGGGCGAGCTCATCCAGAACTTTAACATTGTCCGGCCAAACTTACGACATAGAGTCAGCAGAGTATCGAGTTCCCACCTGGAGCATGTGGTGACTAGCTACTGCTTTTACCAAGGGAAACTCGTATCTCATATAGATGGAGTGCAACAAACACAATATCAATAACTCAGCATATATCCATTTATTCTCAGCCATAAAGCAACATTCATCTCAGCCATCAAGCTTAAATTCATAATTCATAATCAGCAATAAATCATCATTACACACAGCCATTCGGCTCATATCATACACAGCACTCCACCATGCTCCTCAACAACTCATAACATCATCATTAGTCATAACACCTCATTATATTCCCTTTCTTCATCCACAAGTTATCCCCTTCCCTAGCTTCTTCTCAATCACTAGGCCTTTTATATTGATGTAAGACTTAAAGGATAAAAATGGGTGTTTATAAGCTTGAAATAGTAACGCGGAAGGTTACAAGCCTGTTGGGAAGGTGAAAAACTTGAAAACAAGGGTTTTAAAAGAAAACAGGGTCGTCTGCATACGCACACAGGTGTGCGTGCGCACGCCCAGAAGAATTTTCAAGAGGTGTGCGTATGCATAGAGGTGTTCGTACGCACAGGTGTAAAACTTTCAAGTTCTGTTAACTCGCACAAGGTGTGCGAATGCCCTCAACAGAACATCCTTCCCAATGTGTGCGTACGCACAATGCTGTGTGCACGCACAACTTGCAAAACCTTATTGATTGTGTGCGCACACAAGGCGTGCTAACGCTCCCAACAGCAGCCACATCCCTCGGTATGTGATGAGTCCATATTTGATGAGATATTTTGGCTTGATTTGAGTAGATTTCATCACATCAACCTACACTTAAGCACCAAAATTGCATACTTTTGTGTTTGATCCCTAAATAGAACCCAAATATGAAAACATGCGATTTTGTGCTTGAAAAGAGCAATTTAATTCCACTTTTATTCCATTTGATTCCATGACATGTTTGTTGAGTGATTTCAGGCCTTAGAGGTAAGAATAGATGGCCAAAAGTGGAAGAAAGCATGTACAAGGGAGAACACATGAAGAAAACAAGGAAAAGCACACACAGCGACGTGTGTGTACGCACAAGTACCTGTGCATACGCACAGGAGGATTTTCAGCCAAGTGTGCATCCGCACAGGTCCCTGCACGTGACTGCATTAATGAAACATGTGCTGCACAAATTTGGAGGCCTCTTGGCCCATTTTGGAAGTCTTGATGGCTGAAATTGGATGCTATATGAAAGGGAATTCAACATATTTGAAGGCATTAGGACTTAGATATAATTTTCCATAGTTTTACATAGTAGGAGTAGGAGTAGTGTAGATTAGGGAATTCTCTCTTAAGGTTTAGTTAGGATTTGTAGCATTTTATACTTCAAGTCTTGCTTTTGGATTTTGCAATTTACATTGTAAGTATTTCTTTAATTGTCTCTTTTTATTACATTGCTTTGTCTACCCTTTCTTATATTTTAGCTTCCTTTGTTAATATACATAGTTTTGAAATTTTGAGTTCTTGTTAGTGAATTTGATGTTTAATGCTTATTTTATGTTTGTTTGAGTTGCTTTTATTGATTTTGATCATTTATGGTTCATAGCTTTTATCATTTTCCCAATTTTTCCATGTTTTATGATTATGCCCTCTATGTGTTTGATGAAATGCCAATTTTGATTATGGGGTAATTTCCACCCCTTGTCTTGGGAAAAATGAATATATGGATTACTAGAGCCATAATATCCAACATTTAGTGATAATTCTTGGGTTGTTAGTTGTTATTGTTTCCACTAACGCTAGCTTTTTACTAAGGTAATTAGTAAGTTAGCTAGGACTTGTGGATTGATAACAACTATGCTCACTTAACTTATCCTTCGATGTTAAGGGTTGACTTAGTGAGATTAATCCATCATAATTATCATAGCTGTGGTTATGCCAAGGAAGGGATTCCATAACTCATCCCAAGTCAAGATTTCATTTATGTTTTAATTCACATTTTCATCGCTTTATAGTCTTACTTGTTTATATTGCATACATGATTCTTTTATTCCTTTATTAGTTTATTAATTGCAATTTTGCCTTGTTCTTTAATTCCTTCATTGCTTTCTTCTTCATTGAAAACACCCCTTGCTTCTCACAACCAAAATCGTGTGTGCTCATTGGCATTGGTTCCAAGGGAGAACGACCCGGGATACTAAATACTCTCGGTTTACATTTGCTTTGAATTGTGACATCTTTAGATTTTAATTTGATATTGGTCAATTGTTAGGTTTGGAACTATACTTACAATGCCAATCCAATCTTATTTTGAGATAAATTCCGAACCCGCTCTAGGCCTCTCTATCAAATTTTGGCGCCGTTACCGGGGAGCTAGTGTCATGAGTGTTATGATTTTGGTTGTTGTTAATATGTGAATAGTGTGAATAGATACTTTTTGGTTGTTTATTTGTTTTTGTTGGTAATGAGGATTTTGTTTCTTTTGTTATTTGATGTCTTTTGTTTTTATTTTCTATTTTCTCTATGAGTTATTACCACCTTGGTTTGGAGTTTGGTTGTGATTATTTTGTTGGTTTTGATAACTTCAATTTTGTATTGGATCATGGGATTGGAGCATCAATTTTGGAATGAGCAACCTCCTCTATTCTACAATGAGCCATACCATTCCCAATGCACATACCCAACCCAAGGATATGGTGGATTTCATCTTGATTATGCACCTCCATCACCATATGTTATGACCAATACCCTAACATAAGCATCAATCACCACATTTTCAAACACCACACCACCACCACCATACACTTTCTTACATACCACCTCTAAACACTTACCAACATGACTCACCTCCCATATATACAACCTTTCTGCCAAATTATGAACCTTATCCTTCAACCCAATGTGAAGCTTTCCCAACCTTGACCTAAGACCATCAAGACCTTTAAGCCTTTCTCCAAGAGCAAGAAGGATTTCAAAGGACACAAGGGCACTTCATGGCTACCATAGGTGAATCGGTAACCCGTTTAATCCTCATTCGCTCATACGATCAAGGCATTTTTCTTGAAGAATGTGAAAAATCTACTAAAGAATGTGGTGAAGAGGAGAGCATGGAGTCACAAGGGAAAGAACAAGGGTTAGAGCTTGAAGAGCAACAAGAGGAAGAAAGTGAAGTATGCAAACTGGAGGAGAGCAAGAGGGAGTTGAGGGAGATTAATCCAGAAGAGGATTCCATCATTGATGATTTTTTGTCCTCCTTGGTCAATCCCCTTAATGACCCTTATGAGCCTCTTTCCATTGAGCTTGAGGGAGACATGGAGGTATACTTCTCACAACCTCCTTGTTATGATTTAAGTGACGAGGAAGAGGAAGTTGGTGAGGAAGCAATTTCGGTCCAAGAGCACATTGAGTGGGTGGCAATTTCATCTATGAGCTTTATTGGCTCCCATCAATATGCTACCTTGGAGACGGACTACCAACTCAAGGTCCTTCTTGGGTTGGTACATGGTGAAAAAAGGAATATTGGTTGCCAAAGGAGTCCAAGACTCTTCAAGAAAATCAATTCAAGCATTGGAGCTCAAGCATGGTGTGAAGCACAATCGGGTGATTTTTGGAAAATGTTAGGTTATGGTGGACGAAATTGTGATCACTTGTTCTTTCTACTTGTAGGATGTTTACTCTGAAGGCATTGTTTATTTTCACAACTCCGTTCAACTAACCAGCAAGTGTACTGGGTCGTTGGTGCGGCGAAATTGTGAACTATACTTTTTCACAACTCTCATAATCCCCGGTAATGGCTCCAAAAACGTGGTAGCTCAATACCATGGCATTACACAACTTCGCACAACTAACCAGCAAGTGCACTGGGTCGTCCAAGTAATAAACCTTACGTGAGTAAGGGTCGATCCCACGGAGATTGTTAGTATTGAAGCAAGCTATGCTCATCTTGTAAATCTTAGTCAGGCAAACTCAAATGATAATGGTGATGAACGAAAATAACACAAGGATAAAGATAGAGATACTTATGTAATTCATTGGTAGGAACTTCAGATAAGCGCATGAAGATGCCTTCCCTTCCGTCTCACTGCTTTCCTACTGCCTTCATCCAATCTTTCTTCCTCCTTTCCATGGCAAGCTCGTGTAGGGTTTCACTGTTGTCAGCAGCTACCTCCTATCCTCGCAGTGAAAGCTAATGCACACACTCTGTCACAGTGCTGCCAATCACCGCTGTGGTTCCCTCCCCTACCGGAATAGAATCCAGTGATTCTTTTGCGTCTGTCACTAACGCCCAGTAGGTTACAGGTTTGAAGCACGTCACAGTCATTCAGTCATTGAATCCTACTCAGAATACCACAGACAAGGTTTAGACCTTCCGGATTCTCTTGAATGCCGCCATCAGGTCCTGCCTATACCACGAAGATTCCGATTAAAGAATCCAAGAGACATTCACTAGAGCCTTGGTTGCTTGTAGAACAAGAGTGGTTGTCAGTCACCTTGTTCATGGGTGAGAATGATGATGAGTGTCACGGATCATCACATTCATCAAGTTGAAGAACAAGTGATATCTTAGAACAAGAACAAGCGGAATTGAATGGAAGAACAATAGTAATTGCATTAATACTCGAGGTACAGCAGAGCTCCACACCTTAATCTATGGTGTGTAGAAACTCCACCGTTGAAAATACATAAGCATAAGGTCTAGGCATGGCCGAATGGCCAGCCTCCCAATGATCTAAGAACACAATGTCCAAAGATATAAAGATCCCTAGACTTAAAGATCCAAAAAACTTCTAATACAATAGCAAAAGGTCCTACTTATAAGAAACTAGTAGCCTAAGATGTACAGAAATGAGTAAATGACATATAAATCCTCTTCCGGGCCCACTTGGTGTGTGCTTGGGCTGAGCAATGAATCAAATTTCGTGTAGAGACTCTTCTTGGAGTTAAACGCCAGCTTTGGTGCCAGTTTGGGCGTTTAACTCCCATTTGGGTGCCAGTTCCAGCGTTTAACGCTGGGATTTCTTGAGGTGACTTTGAACGCCGGTTTGGGCCATCAAATCTTGGGCAACGTATGGACTATCATATATTGCTGGAAAGTCCAGGATGTCTACTTTCCAACGCCGTTGAGAGCGCGCCAATTGGGCTTCTGTAGCTCCAGAAAATCCACTTCGAGTGCAGGGAGGTCAGAATCCAACAGCATCTGCAGTCCTTTTTGGTCTCTGAATCAGATTTTTGCTCAGGTCCCTCAATTTCAGCCAGAAAATACCTGAAATCACAGAAAAACACACAAACTCATAGTAAAGTCCAGAAAAGTGAATTTTAACTAAAAACTAATAAAAATATACTAAAAACTAACTATATCATACTAAAAACATACTAAAAACAATGCCAAAACGTATACAAATTATCCGCTCATCACAACACCAAACTTAAATTGTTGCTTGTCCTCAAGCAACTGAAAATCAAATAAGATAAAAAGAAGAGAATATGCAATGAATTCCAAAAACATCTGTGAAGATCAGTATTAATTAGATGAGCGGGGTTTTTAACTTTTTGCCTCTGAACAGTTTTGGCATCTCAATCTATCCCTTGAAATTCAGAATGGTTGGCTTCTTTAGGAACTCAGAGTCCAGATAGTGTTAATGATTCTCTTAGTAAGGTATGATGATTCTTGAACATAGCTATTTATTGAGTCTTGGCTGTGGCCCAAAGCACTCTGTCTTCCAGTATTACCACCGGATACATACATGCCACAGACACATAATTGGGTGAACCTTTTCAGATTGTGACTCAGCTTTGCTAAAGTCCCCAATTAGAGGTGTCCAGGGTTCTTAAGCACACTCTTATTTGCCTTGGATCACAACTCTTATTTCTCTAAAAAATTTTTTTTCGGTTTTTTTTTTTTTTTGAATAGCTTTTTCTTGCTTCAAGAATCATTTTATTGATTTTTCAGATCCTCAGTAACATGTCTCCTTTTTCATCATTCTTTCAAGAGCCAACATTCATGAACCACAAATTCAAGATACATATGCACTGTTTACACATACATTCAGAGAACAAAAATATTACCACCACATCAAAATAATTAAACTATTATAAAATTCAAAATTCATGCAATTCTTTCTTTTATCAATTAGGCACGTTTTTATTGAAGAAAGGTGATGGATTCATAGGACATTCATAACTTTAAGGCATAGACACTAAGACACTAATGATCACAAGACACAAACATGGATAAACACAAGCATAAATTTTCGAAAAACAAAAGAACAAATAACAAGGAAATCAAAGAACGGGTCCACCTTAGTGATGGCGGCTCTTTCTTGCTCTTGAAGATCCTATGGAGTGCTTGAGCTCCTCAATGTCTCTTCCTTGTCTTTGTTGCTCCTCCCTCATGATTCTTTGATCTTCTCTAATCTCATGAAGGATGATGGAGTGTTCTTGATGCTCCACCCTTAGTTGTCCCATGTTGGAACTCAACTCTCCTAGGGAGGTGTGTAGTTGCTCCCAATAGTTTTGTGGAGGGAAATTCATCCCTTGAGGAATTTCAGGGATCTCATGATGAGTGGGATCTCTTGTGTACTCCATCCTTTTCTTGGTGATGGGTTTGTCCTCATCAATGGGGATGTCACCCTCTATGTCAACTCCAACTGAATAACAGAGGTGACAAATGAGATGAGGGAAGGCTAACCTTGCCAAGGTGGAGGTCTTGTCCGCCACCTTATAGAGTTCTTGGGCTATAACCTCATGAACCTCTATTTCTTCTCCAATCATGATGCTATGGATCATGATAGCCCGGTCTATGGTAACTTCGGACCGGTTGCTAGTGGGGATGATTGAGCGTTGTATGAACTCTAACCATCCTCTAGCCACGGGCTTGAGGTCATGCCTTCTCAATTGGACCGGCTTTCCTCTTGAATCTTGCTTCCATTGTGCACCCTCTTCACATATGACTGTAAGGACTTGGTCCAACCTTTGATCAAAGTTGACCCTTCTAGTGTAAGGATGTTCATCTCCTTGCATCATAGGCAAGTTGAACGCCACCCTCACACTCTCTGGACTAAAATCCAAGTATTTCCCCCGAACCATAGTAAGATAATTCTTTGGATTCGGGTTCACACTTTGGTCATGGTTCTTGGTGATCCATGCATTGGCATAGAACTCTTGAACCATCAAGATTCCGACTTGTTGAATGGGGTTGGTAAGAACTTCCCAACCTCTTCTTCGGATCTCATGTCGGATTTCCGGATATTCACCCTTTTTGAGTGAAAAGGGGACCTCGGGGATCACCCTTTTCAAGGCCACAACTTCATAGAAGTGGTCTTGATGCACCTTTGAGAGGAATCTATCCATCTCCCATGACTCGGAGGTGGAAGCCTTTGCCTTCCCTTTCCTCTTTCTAGAGGTTTCTCTGGCCTTGGATGCCATAATGGTTATGGAAAAACGAAAAAGCAACGCTTTTACCACACCAAACTTAAAATGTTTGCTCGTCCTCGAGCAAAAGAAGAAAGAAGAGAGTAGAAGAAGAAGAAATGAGGAGGAGGGAGATGGTGGTGAATTCGGCCAAAGAGGGGGAGAAGTGGTGTTTAGGTTGTGAAAATGAAGGGTTGAAGAAGGGTATATATAGGAGAGAGGGGGGTAAAGGTTCGGCCATTATGGGTGGGTTTGGGAGGGGAAGTGGTTTGAATTTGAAGGGTGAGGTTGGTAGGGATTTATGAAGGATGGATGTGAGTGGTGAAGAGGAGGGTAGGATTTGATAGGTGAGGGGTTTTTGGGGAAGAGGTGTTGAGGTGATTGGTGAATGGGGGAAGAAGAGAGAGAGTGATGGTAGGGTCCTGTGGGGTCCACAGATCCTGTAGTGTCAAGGAAAAGGCATCCTTGCACCAAATGGCATCAAAATCCACGTTTTGAGCCATTTCTGGCGTTAAACGCCGGGCTGGTGCCCATTCCTGGCGTTTAACACCAGGTTCTTGCCCTTTACTGGCGTTTAACGCCAGTCTGGTGCCCCTTTCTGGCGTTAAACGCCCAGATGGGTGCCAGACTGGGCGTTAAACGCCCAACTGCTAGGCTGACTGGCGTTTAAACGCCAGCAGCATCTTCCTCCAGGGTGTGCTGTTTTTCTTCCTGTTTTTCATTCTGTTTTTGCTTTTTTCATTGTTTTTGTGACTTCTTATGATCATCAACCTACAAAAAAGATAAAATAACAAAAGAAAATAATTAATTATAAAACATTGGGTTGCCTCCCAACAAGCGCTTCTTTAATGTCATTAGCTTGACAGAGGACTCTCATGGAGCCTCAAAAGTGCTCAGAACCGTGTTGGACCCTCCCAACACCAAACTTAGAGTTTGAATGTGGGGGTTCAACACCAAACTTAGAGTTTGGTTGTGGCCTCCCAACACCAAACTTAGAGTTTGACTGTGGGGGCTCAGTTTGGCTCTGTTTTGAGAGAAGCTCTTCATGCTTCCTCTCCATGAAGACAGAGGGATATCCTTGGGCCTTAAACACCAAGGATTCTTCATTCACTTGAATGATCAACTCTCCTCTATCAACATCAATCACAGCCTTTGCTGTGGCTAGGAAGGGTCTGCCAAGGATGATGGATTCATCCATGCATTTCCCAGTCTCTAGGACTATGAAATCAGTAGGAATGTAATGGTCTTCAACTTTAACCAGAACATCCTCTACAAGTCCATAGGCTTGTTTTCTTGAGTTGTCTGCCATCTCTAGTGAGATTTTTGCAGCTTGCACCTCAAAGATCCCTAATTTCTCCATTACAGAGAGGGGCATGAGGTTCACACTTGACCCTAAGTCACACAAGGCCTTCTTGAAGGTCATGGTGCCTATGGTACAAGGTATAGAAAACTTCCCAGGATCCTGCCTCTTTTGAGGCAATTGCTGCCTAGACTAGTTATCCAGTCCCTTGGTGAGCAGAGGGGGTTCATCCTCCCAAGTCTCATTTCCAAATAACTTGTCATTCAGCTTCATGATTGCTCCAAGGTATTTAGCAACTTGCTCTTCAGAGACATACTCATCCTCTTCAGAGGAAGAATACTCATCAGAGCTCATGAATGGCAGAAGTAAGTCCAATGGGATCTCTATGGTCTCAGTTTGAGCCTCAGATTCCCAAGATTCCTCATTGGGGAACTCAGTGGAGGTCAGTGGACGTCCATTGAGGTCTTTCTTAGTGGCGTTCACTGCCTCTTCTTCCTCCCAGAATTCGGCCATATTGATGGCCTTGCATTCCCCTTTTGGATTTTCTTCAGTATTACTTGGGAGAGTGCTTGGAGGAAGTTCAGTAATTTTCTTGCTCAGCTGACCCACTTGTCCTTCCAAATTCCTAATGGAGGATCTAGTTTCAGTCATGAAACTTTGAGTGGTCTTAATTAGATCAGAGACCATAGTTGCTAAGTCAGAGGTATTCTGCTTAGAACTCTCTGTCTGTTGCTGAGAAGATGATGGGAAAGGCTTGCTATTGCTAAACCTGTTTCTCCCACCATTATTGTTATTGAAACCTTGTTGAGGTCTCTGTTGATCCTTCCATGAAAGATTTGGATGATTCCTCCATGAAGGGTTGTAGGTGTTTCCATAGGGTTCTCCCATGTAATTCACCTCTTCCATTGAAGGGTTCTCAGGATCATAAGCTTCTTCCTCAGATGAAGCTTCCTTAGTACTGCTTGGTGCATTTTGCATTCCAGACAGACTTTGAGAAATCATATTGACTTGTTGGGTCAATATTTTATTCTGAGCCAAAATGGCATTCAGAATGTCAATCTCAAGAACTCCTTTCTTCTGACTAGTCCCATTGTTCACAGGATTTCTTTCAGAAGTGTACATGAATTGGTTATTTGCAACCATTTCAATCAGTTCTTGAGCCTCAGTAGGCGTCTTCTTCAGATGAAGAGATCCTCCAGAAGAGCTATCCAAGGACATCTTGGACAGTTCAGAGAGACCATCATAGAAAATGCCTATGATGCTCCAGTCAGAAAGCATATCAGTGGGACACTTTCTGATCAATTGTTTGTATCTTTCCCAAGCTTCATAGAGGGATTCTCCTTCCTTCTGTCTGAAGGTTTGGACTTCCACTCTAAGCTTACTCAATTTTTGAGGTGGAAAGAACTTTGCCAAGAAGGCATTGACTAGCTTTTCCCAAGAGTCCAGGCTTTCTTTAGGTTGAGAGTCCAACCATGTTCTAGCTCTGTCTCTTACAGCAAAAGGGAATAGCATCAGTCTGTAGACCTCAGGGTTAACCCCATTAGTCTTGACTGTGTCACAGATTGCAAGAACTCAGCTAAAAACTGATGAGGATCTTCCATTGGAAGTCCATGGAACTTGCAATTCTGTTGCATTAGAGAAACTAATTGAGGCTTAAGCTCAACGTTGTTTGCTCCAATGGCAGGGATAGAGATGCTTCTCCCATAGAAGTCGGGAGTAGGTGCAGTAACGTCACCCAGCACCTTCCTTGCATTGTTGGCATTGTTGTTGTTTTCGGCTGCCATGTGTTCTTCTTCCTTGAAGAATTCGGTCAGGTGCTCTAAATAGAGTTGTGCTTTGGCTTCTCTTAGCTTTCTCTTCAAGGTCCTTTCAGGTTCAGGATCAGCCTCAACAAGAATGCCTTTGTCTTTGCTCCTGCTCATAAGAAAGAGAAGGGAGCAAGAAGATGTGGAATCCTCTATGTCACAGTATAGAGATTCCTTTAGGTGTCAGAGGAAAAGAAGAGTAGAAGACAGAAGTGGAAAATTCGAACTTATCAGAGAGAATGGAGTTCGAATTTTGCATTAAAGGATAGTGTTAGTCCATAAATAGAAGGATGTGAGAAGGAGGGAATTGATTTTTCGAAAATTAAGTGGGAAATTTGAAAACATTTTGAAAAACATTACTTAATTTTCGAAAATGAAAATGGAAAAAGAAATCAAGTGATTTTTGAAAAAGACTTTGAAATTAGAAATCAAAAAGATTTGATTGAAAGCTTAATTAAAAAAAAAAAGATGTGATTTGAAAACAATTTTAAAAGATATGATTTGAAAACCTTTTAAAAAGATTTGATTTGAAAATAAAAAAAAAAACTTGACTAACAAGAAAAGATATGATTCAATCATTAAACCTTTCTCAACAGAAAAGGCAACATACTTGAAATGTTGAATCAAATCATTAATTGATAGTAAGTATCTTTGAAAAGGAAAGGAGTTAATTTTGAAAAAGATTTGATTGGAAAATTGATTTGAAAAAGATTTGATTTGAAAAGATTTTGAAAACTTAGAAAAAAATCTGATTTGAAAACAAAATCTTCCTCCCTTAGCCATCCTGGCGTTAAACGCCCAGAATGGTATACATTCTGGCGTTTAACGCCCAAAATGCTACCTTTTTGGGCGTTAAACGCCCAACCAGGTACCCTGGCTGGCGTTTAAACGCCAGTCTGTCCTTCTTCACTGGGCGTTTTGAACGCCCAGCTTTTTCTGTGCACTTCCTCTGCTGTATGTTCTGAATCTTCAATTCTCTGTATTATTGACTTGAAAAGACACAAATTAAAAATATTTTTGGATTTTTAGTAATAAGGACAAACCAAAATGCAACAAGAATCAAATAACAATGCATGCAAGACACCAAACTTAGCAGTTTGTAAACTACTGACACTAACAAAATGAAAATGCATATGAGACACACAAAACAATCAAGTCAAATTGAATTCAAAGATCAGAGTAAGTAAATCATCAAGAACATCTTGAAGATCACCAAGATACATGAATGCATGCAATTGACACCAAACTTATGATGAGACTCTAGACTCAAACAAGAAATATTTTGGATTTTATGATTTTGTAAAATTTTTTTTTTTTGTTTTTTTTTGTGTTTTTCGAAAATGAAATGGAAAAGGTATCAAAATTCTTAATGAGAATTCCAGGAATCAGTGCAATGTTAGTCTAAGACTCCGGTCCAGGAATTAGACATGGCTTTACAGCCAGCCAAGCTTTCAAAGAAAGCTTCGGTCCAAAACACTAGACATGGCCAGAGGCCAGCCAAGCCTTAGCAAATCACTGCTCCAAAAGCAAGATTGATACAAAATCAACAAGCTCTTGTGGTGATGAGTTGAAACCTCGGTCCAATGAAATTAGACATGACTTCTCAGCCAGCCAGATTTCAACAAATCATCATGAAACTCTAGAATTCATCTTCAAGAATTTCGAAAAAATAAATACCTAATCTAAGCAACAAGATGAACCGTCAGTTGTCCAGCCTAAACAATCCCGGGCAATAACACCAAAACCTTGATGTTGTTGCCGGATCTTGGCACTGATGTTACCAAAGCTTGCTCAAAACTTGAACAATCCCCGGCAACGGCGCCAAAAACTTGGTGCGGCGAAATTGTGAACTATACTTTTTCACAACTCTCATAATCCCCGGTAATGGCTCCAAAAACGTGGTAGCTCAATACCATGGCATTACACAACTTCGCACAACTAACCAGCAAGTGCACTGGGTCGTCCAAGTAATAAACCTTACGTGAGTAAGGGTCGATCCCACGGAGATTGTTAGTATTGAAGCAAGCTATGCTCATCTTGTAAATCTTAGTCAGGCAAACTCAAATGATAATGGTGATGAACGAAAATAACACAAGGATAAAGATAGAGATACTTATGTAATTCATTGGTAGGAACTTCAGATAAGCGCATGAAGATGCCTTCCCTTCCGTCTCTCTGCTTTCCTACTGCCTTCATCCAATCCTTCTTCCTCCTTTCCATGGCAAGCTCGTGTAGGGTTTCACTGTTGTCAGCAGCTACCTCCCATCCTCGCAGTGAAAGCTAATGCACACACTCTGTCACAGTGCTGCCAATCACCGGTGTGGTTCCCTCCCCTACCGGAATAGAATCCAGTGATTCTTTTGCGTCTGTCACTAACGCCCAGTAGGTTACAAGTTTGAAGCACGTCACAGTCATTCAGTCATTGAATCCTTCTCAGAATACCACAGACAAGGTTTAGACCTTCCGGATTCTCTTGAATGCCGCCATCAGTCCTGCCTATACCACGAAGATTCCGATTAAAGAATCCAAGAGACATTCACTAGAGCCTTGGTTGCTTGTAGAACAAGAGTGGTTGTCAGTCACCTTGTTCATGGGTGAGAATGATGATGAGTGTCACGGATCATCACATTCATCAAGTTGAAGAACAAGTGATATCTTAGAACAAGAACAAGCGGAATTGAATGGAAGAACAATAGTAATTGCATTAATACTCGAGGTACAGCAGAGCTCCACACCTTAATCTATGGTGTGTAGAAACTCCACCGTTGAAAATACATAGGCATAAGTCTAGGCATGGCCGAATGGCCAGCCTCCCAATGATCTAAGAACACAATGTCCAAAGATATAAAGATCCCTAGACTTAAAGATCCAAAAAACTTCTAATACAATAGCAAAAGGTCCTACTTATAAGAAACTAGTAGCCTAAGGTGTACAGAAATGAGTAAATGACATAAAAATCCTCTTCCGGGCCCACTTGGTGTGTGCTTGGGCTGAGCAATGAAGCAAATTTCGTGTAGAGACTCTTCTTGGAGTTAAACGCCAGCTTTGGTGCCAGTTTGGGCGTTTAACTCCCATTTGGGTGCCAGTTCCAGCGTTTAACGCTGGGATTTCTTGAGGTGACTTTGAACGCCGGTTTGGGCCATCAAATCTTGGGCAAAGTATGGACTATCATATATTGCTGGAAAGCCAGGATGTCTACTTCCAACGCCATTGAGAGCGCGCCAATTGGCTTCTGTAGCTCCAGAAATCCACTTCGAGTGCAGTG